>NC_091981.1:9055161-9142661 GCF_044704955.1 Pristiophorus japonicus
ACATGCCTCATGTGAGTTAGTAGTACGGTGCAGGGACACCACATTTGGCGACGAGAAACGGGAATCACTGAACCACGAGGATGGCCACCGGTCGCACAGAGGAACGTTACTGTGTGGGTGAGGACTGGGATGACTTCATGGAAAGACTCCAGCAGAGCTTTGTGATGAAGGACTGGCTGGGAGCGACAGTGGCTAACAAGCGGAGGCCGCATCTACTGACCAGCTGCGGACCAGAGACGTATGTGCTGATGAAAGACCTGCTCGCACCCCAAAAGCCAGCGGACAAGTCCTTTGAAGAGCCCAGCCAGCTGATCAGTGAGCATCTCAAGCCGGCGAGTAGCGTACACATGGCCCGGCACCGGTTCTACACTCACCGGTGTTGGGAGGGACAATACATCTCGGACTTCGTTACAGACCTGCGGCGCTTGGCCAGTTTCTAAGTTCACAGACGCCTGCAGGGGGGAGATGTTAAGGGACTTTTTCATTGAGGGCATTAATCATGCCGCGATTTTCAGGAAGCTCATAGAGACCAAGGACTTGACTTTAGAAGGGGCGGCGTTGATAGCTCAGACCTTCATGGCAGGGGAAGAGGAGACCAAGCTAATTTACGTGCGCAGCCCTGGTCCCAACGTGGCGATGGACCAGGGAGTAAACATTGTGAACGCGGCTAGGGACCCCGCAGGCAGGCAAGGGCATTTCGAAACCGCCCAGGCAGCAACAGACTCTAGGGTGGGCCCACAACAGGGACAATGGAAAGGGGATCGGCAATTCACGCCATCTCGAGGAACAATGCATCCCGCGATGGGACCATTAACACCCACCATCAGAGTGCTTAGAAACAACCAAATGGGCAATCAGAGAGGAATGCCTGGTAACAGTCCCTTTGTTAACAATCTCAGCTCATGCTGGAGATGCGGGGATAGACATACTGCGAAAAGCTGCAGGTTCCAGCAATATACCTGCAGGATTTGCAACATCACTGGACACTTGGCCAGGATGTGCAAAATGGTTGTGGTGAGGCTAATCTGCGAGGCAGAGGAACCAGACGAGGGGTTTGCAATGCAAGATGATGCCTGGGGAAAATCCATGGATGCTGAAGTTCAGCGGGTTCACGTGGCTGACGTCCACAGCTCATACACTAAAACGCCACCCATGATGATGATGATGAAAGTTTTATTGAATGGCATCCCGGTGCGCATGGAGCTGGATACGGGAGCTAGCCAGTCACTTATGAGCGCCCAACAATTTGAGAGACTATGGCCACACAGAGCTAGCAGGCCCAAACTGGTACGCATTGACACGCAGCTACGGACGTACACCAAAGAGATCTTCCCAGTGCTAGGCAGTGCAAACTTGGTGGTAACACATAATGGATCACAGAACCGGCTGCCACTTTGGATTGTCCCGGGAAATAGCCCAGCGCTCTTGGGGAGGAGTTGGCTAACCGAGATGAATTGGAAATGGGGGGGGGGGGGATGTGCACGCCATTTCATTTGTGGAGTGAAGTTCATGCTCACAGGTCCTACAAAAATTCGGGTCACTGTTTCAACCCGGTGTCGGAACATTCAAGGGTACTAAAGTAGTGATACGCATCACACCAGACGCCAGACCAGTGCACCACAAAGCCAGAGCGGTGCCGTATGTGATTCTTTGTAAAATTTGAAAGTAAATTTGACAGCTGCTCAGAGAGGGCATAATTTCGGCCGTTGAATTCAGCTACTGGGCAAGTTCCATCGTTCCTGTCCTCAAAGCAGATGGCTCGATCAGGATTTGTGGCGACTACAAAGCCACCATCAACCGAGTGTCGCTGCAAGACCAATACCTGCTCCCAAGAGCGGAGGACCTTTTTGCCACACTGGCAGGTGGCAAGCTGTTCACGAAGCTGGACCTCACTTTGGCCGACATGACTCAGGAACTGGCTGAAGAATCCAAGCTTCTGACCACCATCACGATGCACAAGGGATTATTTATCTACAACAGGTGTCCGTTTGACATTCGTTCGCCCACAGCTATCTTTCAGCGGAACATGGAAAGTTTGCTCAAATCCATTCCTGCGACAATCGCATTCCAAGACAACATCCTTATAACGGGTCGAAACACTGAGGAACACCTCCACAACCTGGAGGAGGTGCTACGCCGATTGGACCGGGTAGGCTTGCGACTGAAAAAGGCCAAGTGTGTGTTTTTGGCCCCAGAGGTCGAGTTTTTGGGCAGGAGGGTTGCCGCAGACGGGATGCAGCCAACTGAATCAATAATGGAGGCGATCCGCCGGGCGCCCAGGACTGGCAACACGTCAGGGTTGTGATCATTCCTGGGACTTTTGAACTATTCTGCCGCACTTAAGCACATTGTTGGAGCCATTACACATGCTCCTGCGTAAAGGTTGTGAATGGCTATGGTGGGGGGGGGCTTGTCAAGAATGGGCTTTCAATAAGGTGAGGAACCTGCTGTGTTGTAACAAACTGTTGACTTTGTATGACCCCTGTAAAAAACTGGTTTTAACGAGCGATGCATCGTCCTAGGGGTTGGGTGTGTGTTGCAGCAGGGTAATGATGACGGCCGACTCCAACCGGTGGCTTACGTCTCCAGGTCGCTCTCCCAGACAGAGCGTGGACACAGCATGGTCGAAAAGGAAGCACTCGCCTGTGTTCACAGTGTGAAAAAAATGCACCAGTACCTTTTCGGTAGACGGTTCCAGCAAGAGACGGACCACAATCCGTTAACATCCCTGTTGTCCGACAGCAAGGCTGTCAATGCCAATGGGTCAGCTCGCCAACAGCGACGGGCTCTCACGCTGGCTGCGTATGACTACACCATTGCACTGACGCGCTCAGCAGGCTCCCACTGGCCACCACTGAGGGGGCAGCGGAGCAAAGCGCTGAGATGGTCATGGCCGTTGAGGCTTTTTACAGCGCAGGCTCCCCCATCACAGCCCGCCAGGTCAAACTCTGGCCCAACAGAGACCCCCTCCTATCCCTGATAAATAAATGTGTCCTGACTGGGGATTGGGCGCCCGCACACAGGGCATGCCCCAAGGAGGTCAAACCATTTCAGAGACGGATGGATGAACTCTCCATCCAAGCCAACTGCCTGCTATGGGGCAGCCGGGTAGTCATGCCCCAGAAAGGCAGGGAAGCATTCATCAGGGAACTCCACAGTGAGCACCCTGGCATCGTGTTAATGAAAGCCACTGCCCGGTCACATGTATGGTGGCCGAGGATTGACTCAGACCTGGAACACTGGGTTTGCAGGTGCACGACGTGAGCCCAGCTGGGCAATGCCCCCAGGGAGGCCTTACTCAGCCCGTGGCCCTGGCCCACCAGGCCATGGTCACGTATTCACGTAGATTATGCGGGCCCATTCATTGGGAAAATGTTCCTGATTGTTGTGGATGCATACTCGAAATGGATTGAGTGCATCATATTAAACTCGTGCACAACATCCATCACCATGGAGAGTCTGCATATGGTTTTCACGGCCCACGCTTGCCGGACATCCTGGTCAGCGACAATGGCCCGTGTTTCACCAGCCATGAATTCCAGGAGTTTATGTTGGGCAATGGTATCAAACACGTCCGGACAGCGCGTTCAAGCTGGCTTCCAATGGCCAGGCGGAACTTGCGGTCCAAGTCATAAAACAGGGCATGCTACGCATCCAAGGACCCTCCCTTCAGTACCGTCTATCGCGCCTCCTGCTGGCCTACAGGTCCCGCCCGCACTCGCTCACAGGAGTCCCGCCAGCGAAACTCCTCATGAAACGCACGCTTAAAACGCGGCTGACCCTCATTCACCCAGCCCTGGCAGACATTGTTGAGGGCAAGCGCCAGTCCCAAACTGAGTTCCATGATCGAAACTCAAGAGGGAGGTGTATAGACATGGATGACCCGGTATTTGTTCTTAACCATGCTTTGGGACCCAAGTGGCTTGAGTGCACAGTAATTGGCAAAGAAGGGATAAGAGTCATCGTGGTCAGACTAAACAATGGGCAGATATGCCGCAAACACTTGGACCAAGTAAAGAAAAGGTTCAGCATAGACACGGAGGAACCTGGAGAAGAACATGAGATGTCACCCACACCACTGCCAGTGGACGAGCAACAAGGACAATCCACAGCATGTACAGTCCCTGCGGCCAGCCCGGACAGGCCGGAATCACCTCAGGTGACAGAGACACATGCCGAGGCTCAGCCACCAGAGCCACAACTGCGGCGCTCCACGAGAGAGCGTCGACCACCTGAAAGACTCAACCTTTGACACAAAAAGACGTAAGGGGGGAGATGATGTCATGTATGTAACCATCATGCAACGGTAATCTTCACGTAACTGTAACCTTCATGCAACTCCTGTATACTGTACTTATACCCTAGAAATGCACAACCTGACCACAGGGGGTGAACTTGTGGGAGACACTCCTCACCTGGGTTTCCAGGTATAAAAGGGGAGGTCCCACCGAGGGTCAGCACTCCTTGGTCCTGGGAATAAAGGTTAAGGTCACGTAGTGACTGTGTCTGCAGTACATGCCTCGTGTGAGTTTGTAGCACAGTGCAGGGACACCACAGAGCTGTTGGCTGATAATTAACCCAGCCATTTGGAAGTTATTGATGCACATCCCGATTCCATCCACCCGCCTAGAAATCCCGGTCGGCTGCTTCCCGCGGGTGATTGAGTGAAAAAGTAAAAAAAAATGCAAACTTAATTGTTCCTGCTGCGTCCACGCGAGTTCCCGGTCCTGAGGCCCACTGACTGCGCATCGCAGCCGTGCACGTCGGGACATGCGCAGGGCTGGAGCTGCAGTCACATGGCTCTGGGCAGCCAATCAGGTAAAGTATGTTCTCATTCATAATAATGGCAACTCCATAAGTTGGAGAACCCATTATGATTGAGAAACAGCTCCCAAACACTAATGAAAAATTACACCACATATTTAAACTTAATTTAAATTAAAGTTATTTTATGTATTATAAAAAAATATATACTTTTCCTATTTTTTTTTTTAAAAAGAGTTTTTTAAATTTGGGTTTAAAATAAACTTACCTTAGTGGGAAGGGTTTTTAAACAATAAAATGTATTATATTTTAGTTTACTCCATGTGTGTGTTTTAAAACACTTATGCCTGTAACAGCAGGTTATGTGCCTGCTTTTGATCAGGCACAAGAGTTTTCAGGACATTTGCTGGCAAGATATGGGTAAATCCCGCAATCTTACCCATGCAAATATCCTCGCTCCTGAGATATGAAGGATCCTGACAGTTCGGAAAAGCCGGTTATCGGCACAAGTGAGCTGAAAACCGGCTTTTGCAATGCCTTCCCAGGTCACAGCATTGGTCCTCCAGAGCCCCTCCAAAGCTCTTGCCCATTGCCAGCACATTCGAAGGCCCCCCGCCCCCCCGCCCCGTCCCAGAACAGCCGGCCAGCTCAGCATGCCGATTCCCCAGCCTCCCACAACAGGGAGAGTTGCAGCGCGGCGCCCATTTGGCACCCACAGTTTGCCGGTGGTACATTGATGTGGGCCCCGAGGCTCAAATTAGTCTCGGGCCTCACACCGGCACCACTGGGACGAGCTGTACGCCTGCTCTATCAAGTTCAGACCCTGCTTGAATATCATCCCCGATGTTTCTTCTCAACGATGGTACTCCTGGTATAAACACAACACAAGGTCCTGCCATCTCAAAGCCTCCTCTTCCATGCCAACAGAATCATAGAAATTTGAGAGACAGAAGGAGCCCATTATGTTTGTGTCAGCCAGCAAAGAGCTATTCAGGGGCAGCACGGGCCAACCCACACTGCGATATGCGTGCGCGCTAGGCCCGTGCAGCAGAACTGGTCTCCAGTCATCTTAACCCTTGCCACTGGACCAAGACCTCGCTCGGTCAAGGCTGTGTGGTGGCTGGTGTGCAACGGCCACCACACATTAAAAAAAATCCACGCACAGGCATCTTCCACCCTTCAGGATGTAGTTCAGGACCAGGAATATTAGGTCCTTCATTGAAACACCTGTGAACTTATTCTCATTTCGAGGGACTGCCTATGATGATGATGACCCAACCTAATCCCACTTAACAGCTCTTAGTCCGTAGCCCTGCAGGTTACGGCACATCAAGAGCATATCCGAGTACTGTTTAAATGTGGTGAGGGTTTCTGCCTCTACCACCCTTTCAGGCAGTGAGTTCCAGACCCCCCACCACCCTCTGGGTGAAGAAAGTTCTCAACTCCCCTCTAATTCTCCCACCAATTAATTTAAATCAATGCCCCCTGGTTATTGACCTCTCTGTTAAAGGAAATAGGTCCTTCCTATCCACTCTGTAATTATATACAGCTCAATTAAATCTCACCTCAGCTCCAAAGAAAACAACCCCAGCCAATCCAATCTTTGAACAATCCAAGTTCTTTTACTGCACATGACAAAAAGCAAGACCACACAACACAGCTTTCTTTTCTTTAACTCCCGGCCACTATTTCACTTGAACCTCCTTGTTTCTGTTCAGCTGACTGGGGGAACAGCTCCTCCCACTGCCGGTGCATTTATATTTAAAGGGGAATTTCTTAAAGGGACCATACCCTTCTTCTGGGATCAGAGCTCCCATCGGCCTGTGGCTGACGTACTGGCCCTCAATCATCCCGCTACAGTATCCTGAATTGTTTTAGTACAAGCATTCGTAGAATTCCTTCATTCCACAGAGGTGGTGAATTTCCAAGGAGACTCGCCCACTCGCCCAACATTGCACCGATTTTGCCATTTTTCCAGAGTTTTCCCAGCTATGGCCGATGAGCAGGAGTAGAGGATATATGGCAAAGAAAAGGGCCATTCGGCCCAACCAGTCCATGCCAGCGCTTATGCTCCACTGGAGCCTCCTCCCGTCTTTCCTCATCTAAATCTATCAGCATAACCCTCTATTCCCTTCTCCCTCATACGCTTCTCCAGCCTCCCCTTAAATGCATCGATACTATTCGCCTCAACCACTCCCTGTGGTAGCGAGTTCCACATTCTTCTTGGTGATTATCTTAGATTGATGGCCTCTAGTTGTGCTCTTCCCCACAAGTGGAAACATTCTCTGTATCTAAAACCTTTCATAATCTTAAAGACCTCGATTAGGTCACCCCTCAGCCTTCTCTTTTCAAGGGAAAGAGGGACATGGCCTGTTCATCCTTTCCTGACAGGTACACCCTCGCATTTCTGGTATATCCTTGTGAATCTTTTGGGCACCCTGTGCCGTGCCTCTATATTATTTTTATAATACGGAGACCAGAGCTGTACGCAGTGGAGGAAGTGCATCCGGGATGGCGCTGAGCACCTCGAGTCTCGTCGCCGAGAGCATGCAGAAACCAAGCGCAGGCAGCGGAAGGAGCGTGCGGCAAACCAGTCCCACCCACCCACCCACCCTTTCCCTCAACCACTGTCTGTCCCACCTGTGACAATTTCCGTATTGGACTGTTCAGTCACCTGAGAACTCACTTTTAGAGTGGAAGCAAGTCTTCCTCGATTCCGAGGGGCTGCCTATGATAATGATGGCGCAATACTCCAAGTGTGGTCTAACACAGGTTCGACACAAGTTTCGCAAAACTGTTCAATTATATCCTCGAGAATTATACCCCAGTGCTTGGTTTGATTTTGTTCACCTGTGTTGCTACTTTTAGTGATTTCCATATTTTTCCTCCCATAGCCCTTTGCACCATTACCCCCATTTAGATTCTTATTTTCCAAGTGTTATGCGTTCTCCTTATTTTTCTCACTAAAATGAAGTACCTCACACCTATCTATGTTGAAATTCATTCTGCAAGTCTATTCATGTCTTCTTTTAATTTGTTAAACTTCTCCTCAGTATTGATAATTCTTCTCCCCCGACAGATAGCCACTCCCCCTCTGTATTAATGGATAACAGTTTGAACAAATTAGAAACGTTCCCTATAACCATTAGTGCCTGACAATGTATCAATTAGACAATTGGTTTGAGGGATCTGGTCTAACAGAGCACTACGAGATGGAGTTTGGGAAGCAGAGCAGAAGTGTTGAATATTCGTGTGCTCAGTGTTGTTTTAATACCACCAAAGGTCCTTCCGTTTCCTTCAATCTGCGATTGCTTGCAAAGAATCCAATAATGAATTAAAAATGAGACCTTTACTGGTTCCCCTTCTTCAGTCGAGTCCCTCCTTTGGATAACGATGACACCGAACGAGTAGTAATTGGCAAGATAAGAGCAAACAAACAACGGGTAATTGGTGTCAGCTGTGGCTCAGTCTCACCTCTGAGTCAGAAGATTGTGGGTTCAAGTCCCACTCCAGACACTTGAGTGTAAAAAATCTAGGGTAACACTCCAGTGCAGTGCTGAGGGAGTGCTGCACTGTTGGAGGTGGTGTTTTTCAAATTAGATTTTAAACTGAGGCAGATTATCTAGTTACTATCACATTCTTACACTCTCGAGGCGAGGGACCGTTCCGGTGCCCCGCAGTGCATGACGGCGATCGAGAAGTTGAGGGACCTGGTCGGGTCCTTCGACTTGGTGGATGTCTGGCGAAATCTCCATCCCGACTCCAGCGCCTTTGCTTGGGTGAGGCCTGGAGTAGGATGGTCCAGAATCGACCGCCTTTACGTGTCTCGGGCGTACGTTTCCTGCATCCCGGCGGCCTCCATGCGGCCGGTGCTGTGTTCGGACCACCACCTGGTGTGGGCGGAGCTCGCTTCGCTCCGCGCGAGGACAGGGTCCGCGTACTGGCACTTTAACAACCGGCTGCTGGAGGACGAGCGGTTCCAGGACTCTGGTCCGATTGGAGAAGGAAGCAGGGGGGCTTCCCCTCCTTGAGGCTATGGTGGGACGTGGGCAAGGCTCACGTCTGCATCTTCTGTCAAGAGTACGCGAGGGGGTCGACCAAGAGGCGGGCGGCCAGGGTCGGGCGCCTAAAAAAAGAGGTGCTCGATCTGGAGTTCCGTCTCGGTCAAGTCTTTGAGGACCCGGCCCTGCGGACGGTGTACGAAGCGAAGAAGGCCGCACTGAAGGACCTGCAGTTCGTCGGGTCCCGAGGCGCGTTCGTGAGGTCGCGGATCCGGTTCCTGCGGGATCTGGACCGCGACTCCCCTTTCTTCTACTCGCTGGAAAAAAGACAGGGTGTCCGTAAGCAGCCCTTGACGCTGCTGGCCGACGACGGCTCTCTCGTCTCGGATCCGGAGGGCGTCATCAACAGGGCCCGAAACTATTACAGGGCTCTGTTCTCTCCGGAGCCGTCCAGCGAGGAAGCGCGTAGAGTTTTGTGGGAGGACCTGCCGAAGGTCGGCCTGGAGGGCATCGAAAATCTGGAAGCTCCGCTAAGCCTGGCGGAGCTGACCGGTGCCCTCGACCAGCTCTCGAGGGGAAAATCTCTGGGGCTGGACGGGCTGACCGTGGAGTTCCACAGGGCGTTCTGGGACGTCCTGGGGGGCGACTATGCGCGGGTCCTGGGGGAAAGTCTGGCGACCGGGGAGATGCCCCTCTCTTGGTGCAGGGCAGTCATCGTCCTGCTGCCAAAGAAGGGCGATCTCCACCTCCTTAAGAACTGGCGCCCGGTCTCCCTCCTCAGCACGGATTACAAAATCTTCGCCAGGGCGATGTCTGCTCGCCTTGGCGCTGTGCTGGACCACATGATCCACTCCGACCAATGCTACACGGTCCCGGGCCGGACAATCCACGATAACATCCATCTGGTCCGGGACCTCATCCATCATTCCCAGGAGGCTGGTCTGTTGGTCGCCTTCCTATCTCTCGACCAAGAGAAGGCGTTCGACAGGGTGGATCACGACTATCTGTTCGGAACTCTGCCTGCTTTCGGATTCGGGACGCATTTCGTCGCCCGGATCCGACTTTTGTACGCCGCCGCGGAGTGTCTGATTAAGGTTAACGGGTCCTTGACGGCGCCCCTTTGCTTTAGGAGAGGGGTGCGCCAGGGATGCCCCATGTCCGGCCAGTTATATGCCATCTGCGTGGAGCCTTTCCTGCGCCTCCTGCGGACGAGGTTGACGGGACTGGCTCTGCAAGGGCCGGGCGTGGAGGTCGTCCTCTCGGCTTACGCCGATGACGTGCTCCTCGCGGTAGAGGATCCCGCTGACCTGCGGAGGATGCGTGAGTGCCAGGAGATTTACTCGGCCGCATCCTCCGCCAGGATCAAATGTGAGAAATGTTCCGGACTCCTGGTGGGTCAGTGGCGGGTGGACTCCCTGCCGGAGGAGCTCAGGCCTTTTGCCTGGAGCATAACCCATCTCCTCTATCTGGGAGTGTACCTTAGCCCCGACGAGGAAGCCTGGCCGGCGAACTGGCAGGAGCTGGAGGCCAAGGTCGCCGCTCGCCTAGGGCGCTGGACAGGACTGCTCCGAGTGCTGTCCTACAGGGGTCGAGCGTTAGTCATAAACCAGCTGGTGGCCGCAATGTTGTGGTACCGGCTGGTCACTTTGACCCCTCCCCCTGCATTTGTCGCCAGGATACAGAAGAAGCTGGTGGACTTCTTCTGGAACAACAGGAAGCACTGGGTCTCTGCCGCGGTCTTGAGTCTCCAGCTTAGGGAGGGCGCTCAGTCGTTGGTGTGTGTCAGCGCCCAGCTCGCGACTTTCCGTCTTCAGACCCTGCAGAGATACCTTTACGTCGAGCCCCCTCCTAGGTGGTGTGCGCTGGCGACGTATTTCTTCCGCCAGCAGCATGGCCTCAACTACGACTCGCAGCTCCTGTTTGTGAGGTTGGGGCCGTCAGGACCGCCGTCCAGGAGCTGCCTGTCTTTTACAAGGAACTCACCAGGGTCTGGAACAAAGTCTCCACCAAGCGCAGCTCTCCGCCGGCTGGAGTGGCGGCTGTCCTGCAGGAGCCGCTGCTCGGGAATCCGTACCTCCACGGCCGAGGTTTTAGGTGGCAGTCGGATGAGAGGGCTGTGGCTGGTGAGGTGACCAGGGTCAGGGACCTGCTCGATGGCGGAGGAGCGGGCTGGATGGCGCCAGGCACGCTGGCGCGGCGCCTAAATTCGGCCGACGTCCGCCACGCGGCCGATGCCATCGAGTCGCTAAAAACAGCTCTGGGCCTTGACTCCGTTAGGTGCATCGAGGAGGCTCAAGCATGTGGGGAGATCCCGTCCGAACTGACCCCCGACCGGACGGAATTCCTCATCGGCGCCAAACCCCGGAACCTCTCTCGGGAGCCGGCGCCTCACAACTTGAGCAACCTCGGGGAAATCCCCTCCGTGCCTTTCAGTTCTGCACGGAGGGGTTTCCTGTACGGGCTGCTCCTGCACACTCTCAACTTTGCCATCCTCGCCTGCCGTCCGGACACGCCATGGCGCACCATCTTGCCGTCCGGAGGACTTGGGGACTTGGCCTGGAGGGTGGTGCACGGAGCAGTGCCGTGCAATAAATTTTAAGCCGGTTCACGGGCTCCCAGGCCGCCTGCAATTTCTGTGGTCTGGAAGAGTCCGTGTTCCATGTTTCTATGGAGTGTGCGAGGTTGCAGCCCCTGTTCCACTATTTAAAGGGGCTGCTCCTCAACTTCTGGCTGCACTTCAGTCCCACACTCCTGATCTTTGGGCACCCTGTGCGGAGGGGAGCGGGTAGGTCCGAGGGCCTCCTCGTAGGACTGCTCCTGGGCACGGCCAAGGGTGCCATCAGCCGGTCCAGGCAGCGGGCGGTCGAGGGGGTCGTTCAGCCAGACTGCCTGCCTCTCTTCCGCGCCTACATCCGGGCCAGGGTGTCCCTGGAGATGGAGCACGCGGTGTCCACCGGTACGCTCACGGCCTTCCGCGAGAGGTGGGCGCCGGAGGGACTGGAGTGCATTGTCACCCCCGGCAACCAAATTTTAATTTAATTTTATTTATTTTATAGTTTAATTTGTTTTAATTGCTGGTTTTAGTGTCCCCCTCCCCTTTTATAGGGGGCACTTGTAAATTAGAGTTTTAGAGCCCCCAAAAAAACACACAAAAAAACCTCCAAAAAAAAACAAAAAGAAAGGGCCTTGGAAATGTTTGAAGTGTCCCCCAGATCGGGGGCACTTGATTTAATGTTTGCCTGTTTACTTTAAAAGAGTTGTGGGTTCAAGTCCCACGCCAGAGATTTCAGCACAAAAATCTAAGCTGAAGCTCCCAGTGCAGAACTGAGGGAGCATCATCTCCATCATCATAGGCAGTCCCTCGAAGCGAGGATGACTTGCTTCCATGCCAAAAAACGATGTATTCACAGGTGTTTCAATAAAGGACCTAATATTCGGTCACGAACTACATCCTGAAGGGTGGAAGATTCCTGTGTGTGGATTTTTTTAACGTGGGGTGACCGTTGCACACCAGCCACCACACGGGCTTGACAGAGCTAGGTCTTGGTCCAGTGGCAAGGGTTAACCAGGACGACTGGAGACCTGCTCTGCTGCACGGACCTAGTGCGCTCACATATCGCACAGTGTGGGCTGGGCCCGTGCTGCCCCTGGACACTTGGCCCCGAAATCACGCCTCTCCTGGGCCCCGATCACGTCCCTCCACAGTCTCTCGCTGTACCTGTCCAATGCTCCAATCACCGACCTGGACCTTGATGACGTCACTCTTTGCTGCCGTCGCCCTCCTGCACCAGCTCGCACTGCTCCCTGAAGTGGTACGCCTCCACGCTGCTCCCTGGACGCCCTTTTATGGGCCCAACAACTGTACTGTCGGAGGGGCAGTACTGAGGGAGTGCTGCACTGTCGGAGGGGCAGTGCTGAGGGAGTGCTGCACTGCCAGAGGGGCACTGCTGAGGGAGCGCCGCACTGTCGGAGGGGCAGTACTGAGGGAGCGCTGCACTGTCGGAGGGGCAATACTGAGGGAGCGCTGCACTGCCAGAGGGGCAGTACTGAGGGAGCACCGCACTGTCGAAGGGACAGTACTGAGGGAGCGCCGCACTGTCAGAGGGGCACTGCTGAGGGAGCGCCGCACTGTCGGAGGGGCAGTACTGAGGGAGCGCTGCACTGTCGGAGGGGCAATACTGAGGGAGCGCTGCACTGCCAGAGGGGCAGTACTGAGGGAGCACCGCACTGTCGAAGGGGCAGTACTGAGGGAGCGCCGCACTGTCAGAGGGGCAGTACTGAGGGAGCACTGCACTGCCGGAGGGGCAGTACTGAGGGAGCACCGCACTATCGAAGGGGCAGTACTGAGGGAGCGCCGCACTGTCAGAGGGGCAGTACTGAGGGAGCACCGCACTGTCGAAGGGGCAGTACTGAGGGAGCGCCGCACTGTCAGAGGGGCAGTACTGAGGGAGCACTGCACTGCCGGAGGGGCAGTACTGAGGGAGCACCGCACTGTTGGAGGGACAGTACTGAGGGAGCGCCGCACTGTCGGAGGGGCAGTACTGAGGGAGTGCTGCACTGTCGGAGGGGCAGTACTGAGGGAGTGCTGCACTGCCGGAGGGGCAGTACTGAGGGAGCGCCACACTGTCAGAGGGGCAGTACTGAGGGAGCGCCGCACTGTCGGAGGGGCAGGACTGAGGGAGTGCTGCACTGTCAGAGGTGCCATCTTTTGGATGAGACATTAAACCGAGGCCCTGTCTGCTCTCTCAGGTGGACATAAAAGATCCCGTGGTGCTATTTCGAAGAAAAACAGGGGGGTTTTCCCTGGTGTCCTGCCCAATATTATCCTTCAATCATCATCACTAAAACAGATTATCTGGTCACTATCACAGTGCTGTTTATGGGAGTTTGCTGTGCGCAAATTGGCTGCCGTGTTCCCTATATTCCAACAGTGACTACACTCCAAAAGTACTTCATTGGCTGTGAAGCGCTTTGGGACATCTGGTGGCCGTGAAAGGCGCTATATAAATGCAAGTCTTTCTTTCTTTTTTATATAAAACCAGGTGAGTACGCTTGCTTTTCTGAAATTTGTCAAAAGTTGCTGTTATTGTTGCTGACAACGTAACAAGCATTGCATGTTTCCCCAGTCAGGATAACCGAGCTCTGACAAATATACTGCAGCGTAATTTGCGTTCATGTCCATGCCTGTAGGGGCTGTGCAAGTTCTGGGTTTAGGGGTGCACTGCGCTCGCGCTAAAACACACGGTACTTGCTATCGGATTGCACGCGTCCCCGGGAAGAGGGCCACTGCGGATAGAGATTTGCCGCTATTTGCTCAACTTCTGCCCAGCGAATGCCCGCGCAATTCTGACGCCTGGAAAAGCGGGCGTAAGACCAGCTTTTCCCAGCGTAAGAGTTTTTAAAGAAACAGAAAAATAAAATTTTATCTATAATTTTATACATTTAAAAACCTGTGAAATAAGGTCAGTTTATTTTTTCACCCTTTTAAAACATGCAAATTTATTTTTGTTTAAAATATTGAATTAAACGCCATTTTAAATATGTGACTTTAAAATTTTGTTTGAAGTTTAGATTTTTTTTTCGGGTATTCCCATTCATACTTACGGGGTTTCTGTAAATACGGAATGCCCATAAGTATGAATGGGAATCCTCTTCTGTTATTGGTTGGGCCAGCACATGTGATTCCAGGGTCGCTTGCGAATCTCCTGCACCCCTGAGATACGTGGGCTTCTACCCACGGGTACCTGGAGAGGCCCAGGACCGCGAATCTCCGTACCTCCCAGACCAGCAGTTACGTGGGAATTTTATTTGCGGATTGGACCCGCGGGAAGCCTCTGATCCACAAATCCAGTGCCAACGATGCTCAATTGTCCTCACAACTGAGGTCGTCAGCTGCCAGGGTGAACTAATTAGAAGTTCACAGGTCCGGCCCAAAAAAAAACACAATTTCCCCTCCATCGCGGGCGTCAAGCGAGAAAGCTAGAGCTCGCGTTCAGCAGAAGAAGATGTTGCGCTGGGAGGTTGAGTTGCTCAGAGGTAACCGTAATGAATTAAAAATAATTCAATACTGTAGTGCCCCTCACATGTCAAAGTCGATTAGCTGATGGTGTGCCCCGCTTTTATGTATGGCAGCAAGGCTTCGAGCTGAATAAGTCAGGGTTGAATTCTGCAAGTGGGATTGAGTTAAGGTGCTGAGAAATGGAATCTCTGAATTCTCCGAGCCCAATGTTTTGCACCATCTAATACATCAAATGTGAAGCTTTTTCTCTCTGGCCATTTTTACCCTCGGTCAACTTTTTGTCTCCTCCGATTTTCCTCTTATTGAAGAATGTAAGAAAGAAAGACTTGCATTTAGATAGCGCCTTTCATGCCCACTGGACGTTTTAAAGCGCTTTACAGCTAATGAAGTACTTTTGGAGTGCAGTCACTGTTGTAATGCGGGAAACACGGCAGTCAATTTGCGCACAGCAAGCTCCCACAAACGGCAATGTGATAATGACCAGATAATCTGTTTTAGTGATGTTGATTGAGGGATCAATATTGGCCCCAAGACGCCGGGGATAACTCCCCTGCTCTTCTTCAAAATAGTGCCATGGGATCTTTTACATCCACTTGAGAGAGCAGAGGGGAACTCGGTTTAACATCTCATCCGAAAAATGGCACTTCCGATAGTGCAGTGCTTCCTCAGTACTGCATTGGACTGTCAGCCTAGATTTTTTTGTGCTCAGGTCCCTGGAGTGGGATTTGAACCCACAATCCTCTGACTCAGATAGCATAAGGTCAGAAGAATTAGGAGTAGGCCATACAGCCCCCTCGTGCCTGCTCCACCATTCAATAAGATCCTGGCTGATCTTTGACATCAATTCTACATTTTGGTCTACAGCAGCTGAAGGCACGGCCGCCAATGGTGGATCGATTAATACCGGGGATGCACAAGAGGCCAGAATTGGCAGAGCTCTTGGAGGGTTGTAGGGCTGGAGGATGTTACAGAGGTAGGTAGGGGCGAGGGCCATGGAGGGCTTTGAAAACAAGGGTGAGAATTTTGAAATCAAGGTGTTGCTTAACCGAGAGCCAAAGTAGGTCAGCGAGCAGAGGGGGTGATGGGTGAGTGGGACTTGGTGCGAATTAGGACACGGGCAACAGAGTTTTGGATGAGTTAAAGTTCATGAAGGGTGGAAGATGGGAAGCCGGCCTAGAGAGCATTGGCATAGTCAAGTCTGGAAGTAACAAAGGCACGGATGAGGGTTTCAGCAGGAGTTGAGCTGAGGCGGTGGTCGGAGGAGGGCGATGTTACTGAGGAGGAAATAGGTGGTCTTGGTGATGGAGCAGATACGAGGGCGAAAGCTCATCTCTTGGGCAAAAAGGAGGCCAAGGTTGTGAATGGACTCAGAGAGTGGACAGGGTTGGGGCATGGAGTCAGTGGCCAGGGAATGGGCTTCGTGGCAGGGAGCGAAGAAAATGGCTTTGGTCTTCATCATATTTAGTCGGAGGACATTTCTGCTCATCCAATACTGGATGTTGGACAAGCAGTGTGACAAACCAGAGAGAGTGGTATGCTACATTATAGAGCCACGGAATCTTGTGGGATCCACTGACTTCTATACCTGAATTCTTTGAATGTCTCCCTCCACCCGCTACCCAATAGATGAAGCTTTAGACTAGAATAGCAAAATCATAAAACCGATCCTTGTGTATTTAAGCAAGGGTTGCTTTCTTCCGCTTTGATGAGAATCTAAACTATAACATTGTATAACGTAGTATTTACAACACGACAAGGTGGGTGCAGAGAGGATGTTTCCACTTCTGGGGGAATCTAGAACTAGGGAGCATAGATTAAGAATAAGGGGTTGCCCATTTAAAACTGAGATGAGGAGGAATTTCTTCTCTCAGAGGGTTGCAAATCTGTGGAATTCTCTGCCCAAGAGAGCTGTGGAGGCTGGGTCATTGAATATATTTAAGGTGAAGATAGACAGATTTTTGAATGATAAAAGAGTCAAGGGTTATGGGGAGCAGGCAGGAGGAGCTGAGCCCAAGATAAGTTCAGCCATGTTCTTATTGAATGACGGAGCAGGCTCAGGGGGCCAAATGGCCTACTATTGCTCCTAATTCTAAAGTTCTTACGTAAATAGGCAATTCGGCCTAAACCAATGTCCATGCTCCACACGAGCCTCCTCCCACCCCTCTTCATATTCTTCTATTCCTTTCTCCCTCATATGCTTGTCTAGTTTCCCCTGAATTGGATCTCTGCTATCTGCCTCAAACCCTCCATGTGGTCGTGAACTCCATATACAAACCACTCTCTGGGTAAAGAAGTTTCTCCTGAACTCCCCAATTGGATTTATTGGTGACTACCTTCTATTGATGGCCCCTAGTTCTGGTCTACCCAGCAAGTGACAACATCTTCTCTACATGTAGCCAATCAAAACCTTTCATCATCTTAAAGACCTCTATCTGGTCAGCCCTAGTCTTCTCTTTTCGAGAGAAAACAGCCCCAATCCTTTCAATCTTTCTATTGTGTTCCTAACACAGTTGAGACTGCACACAGGGAGGTTAAAGTAACAGTGACCTCAGTCTTTATTAAGACACTCCAGAGTGAGGAATAGGCCTTAGGGGCCGGCCTATATACAGTGCTCCCAATGGATGCTGGGATCCCTTGGCACTTCAGGGGATGAGCTTACTGGTGGCGGAACATGTGAGTGCATGCTTTACAGATACACAAACATTACTCCCCCCACCAAAGTCAAACTAAAAACTATTTACAAGGTGAGGCGGTCGGGAGCCTTTCTTTCCCTGGTGGACCGCCTCGGTACACATGTCTGTTCTGGTGTGTTGTCTGTGCCCTCGCTGGGCTGGCGTGTTGTTGGCCCTGCAGGGCTGCTAGGTGACCCTGGCCTTGCTGGGCTGTTGGGCATGATGGGTTCAATTTCCTGGTCCAGCGTGGTGTCGTTGATGCTTTGGGTGTGTTTTGTGGGCTCGAAACAGGTGGTGTCTGCTGTGGGTTGTTCAGGGCAGTGTGTGAACCACAGCCTCGTTTGGTCCAGGTGCTTTCTGCAAATTTGTCCATTGTCTAGTTTGACTACAAACACCCTATTCCCTTCTTTAACTATCACCGTGCCCACGATCCACTTGGGACCATGTCCATAGTTTAGCACATACACAGGGTCATTCAGATCAATTTCCCGTGACACAGTGGCGCGACCATCGTTACATTTTGTTGCTGCAGCCTGCTCTTTACCTGATCATGCAGGTTGGGGTGAACCAGCGAGAGTCTGGTTTTAAGTGTCCTTTTCATGAGTAGCTCAGCCGGGGGCACCCCTGTGAGCGAGTGGGGTCTCGTGCGGAAGCTGAGCAGTACTCGGGACAGGCGGGTTTGGAGTGAGCCTTCTGTGACTCGTTTAAGGCTCTGTTTGATGGTTTGTACTGCCGCTCTGCCTGCCCATTGGAGGCTGGTTTAAACGGGGCCGAGGAGACATGTTTGATCCCATTGCGGGTCATGAATTCTTTAAATTTGGCACTGGTGAAACATGGCCCGTTGTCACTGACCAGTATGTCAGGCAGGCCGTGGGTGGCAAACATGGCCCTCAGGCTTTCAATGGTGGCAGTACCGGTGCTTCCCGACATTATTTCACATTCAATCCATTTTGAAAAAGCATCCATCACCACCAGGAACATTTTACCGAGAAATGGGCCTGCATAGTCGACATGGTTCCTCGACCATGGTCTGGAAGGCCAGGACCAAAAACTTAGTGGTGCCTATCTAGGCACGTTGCTCAACTGAGCACATACACTGCATTGCCGTACACAGGACTCTAAGTCAGAGTCGATACCAGGCCACCACACGTGGGATCTGGCTATCGCTTTCATCATTACTATACCCGGGTGTGTGCTGTGGAGATCCGAGATGAACATCTCCCTGCCCTTTTTGGGTAGCACTACGCGGCTACCTCACAACAGGCAGTCTGCCTCAATGGACAGCTCGTCCTTTCGCCGCTGGAACGGCTTGATTAGCTCTTGCATTTCAACGGGGATGCTGGCCCAGCTCCCATGCAGTACACAGTTTTCTTACTCGGGACAGCAGAGGATCTTGGCTGGTTCAAGTCCTAATCTGGCGGGCCGTGAAAGGTGATTTATCATTTTCAAACGCTTCCATGACCATCAGCAAGTCTGCGGGCTGCGCCACCATGGTGGGCAATGGTAGCCGACTGAGAGCATCCGCACAGTTCTTGGTGCCTGGCCTGTGGCGGATAGTATAGTTATACGCCGATAGCGTGAGTGCCCACCTTTGTATGCGGGCTGAGGCATTCGTATTTATCCCCTTGTTTTCAGCGAATAGGGATGTGAGGGGCTTGTGATCGGTTTCCAGCTCAAATTTGAGGCCAAACAGGTACTGATGCATTTCTTTATCCCGAACACACACGCAATGCCTCTTTCTCAATCATGCTGTAGGCCCTCTCGGCCTTATACAAGCTCCTGGAGGCATAGGCGACAGGTTGCAACTTCCCCGCAACATTAGCTTGTTGTAATACACACCCACTCCGTACGACGATGCATCACATGCTAGCACAAGTCTTTTACACGGGTTATACAATACAAGCAGCTTGTTGGAGCATAAAATGTTTCTGGCTTTCTCAAAAGCAATTACTTGTTTTTTTCTCCATACCCAGTTCTCACCTTTGCGCAATAACACATGTAGGGGCTCTCAGAGGGTGCTTAACCCCGGTAGGAAGTTACCAAAATAGTTGAGGAGTCCCAGGAACGACCGCAGCTCCATGACATTCTGTGGCCTGGGCACGTTCCTGATAGCCTCTGTCTTGGCGTCTGTGGGCCGACTGCTGTCCGCCGTGATATTTCTCCCCAAAAACTCCACTTCTGTTGCTATGAAGACGCATTTTGACCTCTTCAGCCATAGCCCTTCGCGATCCAGTCGCTGGAGGATCTCCTCCAGGTTTTGTAGGTGCTCGGCGGTGTCCCGACCCGTGACCAATATGTCGTCCTAAAAAATCACCGTGTGTTGTACCGACTTGAGTAGGCTCTCCGTGTTTCTCTGGACGATCACTGCAGCCGACCGAATTCCAAACGGGCATCTGTTGTAGATGAACAGTCCCTTGTGCGTGTTGATGCGGGTGAGGCCCTTCGAAGACTCCTCCAGCTCCTGCGTCATATAGGCCGAAGTCAGGTTGAGCTTGGTGAACATCTTGCCTCGTGTCAGCGTCGCAAATAGGTTGTCTGCCTTAGGTAGCGGGTATTGGTCCTGTAGCGAGAAACGATTAATAGTTACTTTATAATCACCGCAAATCCTGACCGTGCCATCACTTTTGAGTACTGGAACAATCGGGCTGGCCCACTCGCTGAATTCCACTGGGGAGATGATGCCCTCGCATTGCAGCCTGTCCAGCTCGATTTCACTCTCTCCCTCATCATGTGAGGTACCGCTCGCGCCTTGTGGTGAATGAATCGTGCCTCTGGGACCAAGTGGATCCGCACCTTCGCCCCGGAAAAGTTTCCAATGCCTGGCTCAAAAAGGGAAGGAAATTTGTTAAGAACCTGTGTACATGAGGCGTCATCAACATGTGATAGCGCTCAGATATCATCCCAGTTCCAGCGGATTTTGCCCAGCCAGCTCCTTCCAAGCAGTGTGGGGCCATCGCCCGGGACAATCCAGAGTGGCAGTTCGTGCACCGTGCCCTCATAGGTGACCTTGACCATGGCGCTGCCCAGGACAGTGATAAGCTCTTTGGTGTACGTTCTCAGTTTTGTGTGGATGGGGCTCAGGGCTGGTCTGAGTGCCTTGTTGCACCACAGTCTCTCAAACATCTTTTTACTCATGAATAATTGGCTAGCGCCAGTGTCCAGTTCCATGCCTATGGGTAAGCCATTCAATTTTATGTTTAGCATTATAGGTGAACATTTAGTCAAAAATGTGTGCACCCCGTGTACTTCAGCTTCTGCCTCCTCTCTCTGAGGCTTGAAATTGCTTTGATCCACCATGGACTGATCTTCCTCTGCCACATGGTGGTTAGCAGGTTTTGCAGAGCTTGCAGATCGTTTTCAAGCTCGTTGGAGGTGCCCCATTGTTCCACAGCTCTTGCAAACATACCCTTTGAAGCGGCATGAATAGGCTGAATGGAAGCCTCCACAACACCAACAAGGTGTGAATTGCCTTGCATTCATCCTTTGTTGGGGACTCTGAGTCATCTGGGTCACCTGAGGCCTGCTGACAGTTGCAGACTCGTGGGTTCTGCCCTGTACATTTCTGCTCGCAAACACAGTTCCAGTTAATTTATGAACATTGCTAACACTTGTGTGCTGAGAGATTTGTTTGGTGTTCTCACTGGTGGACATAAACGCCTGTGCTATCGCAACGGCCTTACTGAAGGTCGGTGTCTCTACAGTCAAAAGTTTTCATAGGATGGTCTCGTGGCCAATGCCCAGTACAAAAAAAATCTGAGTATTTGCTCCAGGTAGCCGTCAAACTCACATTGTCCTGCAAGTCGCCTTAGCTCGGCGACGTAGCTCGCTACTTCCTGACCTTCAGATCGCAGGCACGTGTAAGACCGATACCTCGCCATCAGCATGCTCTCCCTCAGGTTAAGATGCTCCCGAACCAGTGTACACAGCTCCTCATATGACTTATCTGTGGGTTTCACCAGAGCCAGAAGATTCTTCATGAGGCTGTAGGTCGGTGCCCCTCAGACCGTGAGGAGGACCGCTCTCCTGTTTGCAGCGCTTCCTTCTCCGTCCAGCTCGTTGGCTACAAAGTGCTGGTCTAGCCATTCAACCCAGTCCTCACCCTCCAAGAGCTTCTCCAGGATGCCCACAGTTTGTTGCAACTTTGCGTTGGATTCGTATTCTCGTCACCAGTTATTGTGTTCCGAACACAGATGAGACTGCAAACAGGGAGGTTAAAGTAACAGTGACCTCAGTCTTTAATGAGACACTCCAGAGTGAAGAACAGGCCTGAGGGGCCGGCTTATATATAGTGTTCCCAAGCAATACTGGGAACCTTTGTGACTTCAGGGGATGAGCTTGCTGGTGGTGGAACATGGGAGTGAATGCTTTACAGATAAACAACACTTTCCTGATAGGTGTAACCTCTCAGTCGGATAAGTCAAACCATTTTTGCCATGTGTAAATGGTATCAATAAGAAGGTATTGTTACCGACGAAAATATGGCTGGATATGATAATCCGGCAAGCTGGTGACATCGATCTGTACACGGTACAGGGATTGGAAACCCTGAATTGGAAACGGAACTTTTTTTTTGAGTGTTTGGATAAATTGCTTTTGTCTGCATCACAACCTTTTCAGGTAACTCACCTCAGCTTATTAACAAAGAGAGAAAGGGTTATTGTACTGACGAGTTGAGGTCTGTGACCAGCGATTTATCTGGGCTACAAAAGCAGAGATGAACTCAAGATCCACTTTGAATTCAACGCGGAGATAAAGCATCGACCGGACATCAGCTCATACCACCAGCTCATCCTGATCTCGCTGTGTTCCAGGAAATACATTTCCGAAGGGAACAGCGTAAGTATGTAAGAAATTGGAACTTCCTCCAGCTCTTCAATCTCCCTGCACCCTTCCGCCCCCACACAAATTTCCATTCCAGGTGTGGTCTCTCCATCATTTCATCATCATCATAGGCAGTCCCTCGGAATCGAGGAAGACTTGCTTCCACTCTTAAAATGAGTCCTTAGGTGGCTGAACAGTCCAATACGGGAACCACAGTCCCTGTCACAGGTGGGACAGACAGCGGTTGAAGGAAAGGGAGGGTGGGACTGGTTTGCCGCACGCTCCTTCCGCTGCCTGCGCTTGTTTTCTGCATGCTCTCGGCGACGAGATTCGAGGTGCTCAGCGCCCTCCCGGATGCACTTAGGGTACCACCACCACCACTGGGGAACACTTTCACCCGACCATTGGAGAACATGTCTTTGGTCGCTTTGGCCCGATACATTGGAATTTCCTCCCTAAACCACTCCGCCTTTAAAATTCTCGTCGAAATCCATATCTTTGACCAAGCTTTTGGTCACGCCTTTTAATATCTACAGTCCCCACAACAGCATCCAACTATCTCTCAAATGACACAAGTGCCTCATTAATTTTAATAGTTAATTCGATTTGGATAGAATTCTACAGCTGAGGTAATGAAGGGCATTGGACTGAAATGTGTGATGACGTCATCCTGAAATCTTTTCTCTTGGAAAAAAAAACATAAGAACATAAGTAATAGGAGCAGGAGTAGGCCACCTGGCCCCTCGAGCCTGCTCCGCCATCTAATAAGATCATGGACTCAGCTCCATTTCCCCGCCCGCTCCCCATAACCCTTTACTCCCTAATCGCTCAAAAATCTGTCTCTCTCCGCCTTAAATATATTCAATGACCCAGCTTCCACAGCTCTCTGGGGCAGAGAATTCCAAAGATTTACAACCCTCTCAGAGAAGAAATTCCTCCTCGTCTCAGTTTTAAATGGACGGCTCCTTATTCGAAGACTATCCCCTAGTTTTAGTTTCCCTTATGAGTGGAAATATCCTCTCTGCATCCACCTTGTTGAGCCCCCTCATTATCCAATATATTTCGATACGATCATCTCTCATTCTTCTGAACTCCAATGACTATAGGCCCAAACTACTCAACCTATCCTCATAAGTCAACCCCCTCATCTCCGGAATCAACCTAGTGAACCTCCAATGCAAGTATATCCTTCCTTAAATATGGAAACCAAAACTGCACGCAGTACTCCAGGTGTGGCCTCACCAATACCCTGTACAGTTGTAGCTGCTTTTATACTCTATCCCTCTTGCAATAAAGGCCAACATTTCATTGGTCTTCCTGATCACTTGCTGTACCTGCATACTAACTTTTGAGTTTCATGCACAAGGACCTCATAGGTCCCTCTGTACTGAAGCACTTTGCAATTTGCTTTTCTATTTTTTTCTGCCAAAGTCTCCAGATGTTTTCCTACAAAACTTGGCATGTTTGTTGTCATTTTATGTCAGAAGCGAACGAGTCACATTTTCAGTAAGCTAGCCAGTTCAGTTAGTTAACAACAACAACCTGTATTTATATAGCACCTTTAACGCAAGGCGCTTACAAGGATGTTCTAAGACAGAACAAATAAATTTGACACCGAGCCACATAAGAAGAAATTAGGGCAAGTGAGGTAGGTTTTAAGGAGTGTCTTGAAGGAGGAAAAAGAGGTAGAGAGGCGGAGAGTTTTAGGGAGGGAGTTCCAGAGTTTAGGACCCAGGCAACAGAAGGCACGGCCACCGATGGTGGAGCGATTATAATCAGGGATGCTCAAGAGGGCAGAATTAGTGGAGCGCAGACATCTCAGGGGGTTGTGGGGCTGGAGGAGATTACAGAGATAGGGAGGGGCGAGGCCATGGAGGGAGTTCAAAACAAGGATGGGAGCCAATGTAGGTCAGTGAGGAAAGGGGTGATGGGTGAGTAGGACTTGGTGTGAGTTTGGACATGGGCAGCCGAGTTTTGGATCACCTCTAGTTTACGTAGGGTCGAATAGGATGTGGGAGACCAGTGCGTTGGAATCGTCAAGTCGAGAGGTAACTGAAATGGTTTAATTTCCTGTTTGCTATTTAATTCCTCACTCACCTCTGACATCTGAATCAGGTTTTGTAACAGCTCATTTTCCAGAAAGGAATAAGTTACAGCAGGCCAGCTGTCTACGCCGTCCATGTCCGATCAATCTGCATTGTGCGTGAACACAATGCTGTTGTCATTTGGTAACTGGACAAATTGTCCATTATTTGTGTTTTTGTGTTCAGTTATTGTTCAATGTTAATCATGTCATTCTTAACTAAACTGAGTAATTATATTGTCCAAAAGGTGGTGGGGGGTGTGGGGGAGGAGATATTTAACCACGCAAATCTATGATGGGCCTGGTTTCATTTCTTTAAAAACACGAAGGAACTGGCACAATTATTATCTGGGGCTGTTTGTACTGATTAATAAAACTTTAAAATATAAAAATCAAACAAGCACATTAAAACACTGTCGAAAAGAAAAGAAAGAAACAGTTCCAACGAGACCTGGGTGTCATGGTACATCAGTCATTGAAAGTTAGCATGCAGGTACAGCAGGCGGTGAAGAAGGCAAATGGCATGTTGGCCTTCATAGCGAGGGAATTTGAGTATAGGAGCAGGGAGGTCTTACTGAAGTTGTACAGGGCCTTGGTGAGGCCACACCTGGAATATTATGTTCAGTTTTGGTCTCCTAATCTGAGGAAGGACGTTCTTGCTATTGAGGGAGTGCAGCGAAGGTTCACCAGACTGATTCCCGGGATGACAGGACTGACTTATGAAGAAAGATTGGATCGACTCGGCTTAAATTCAATGAAATTTAGAAGAATGAGAGGGGATCTCATAGAAACATTCTGACAGAATTGCACAGGTTGGATGCAGGAAGAATGTTCCCGATGTTGGGGAAGTCCAGAACCAGGGGTCACAGTCGAAGGATAAGGGGTAAGCCATTTATGACCAAGATGAGGAGAAACTTTTTCACTCAGAGAGTTGTGAGCATGTGGAATTCTCTACCACAGAAAGTCGTTGAGGCCAGTTCGTTAGAAAAATTCAAAAGGGAGTTAGATGTGGCTCTTACGACTAAAGGGATCAAGGGGTATGGAGAGAAAGCAGGAATGTGGTACTGAAGTTACATGATCAGCCATGATCATATTGAATAGTGGTGCAGGCTCGAAGGGCCGAATGGCCTGCTCCTGCACCTATTTTCTATGTTTTTATGTTTATAGCGCCTTTCATGACCACCGGACATCTCAAAGCATTTTACAGCCAAAGAAGTACTTTTGAAGTGTAGTCACTTTTGTAATGTAGGAAATGCGGCAGCCAAGTTGTGCACAACAAGCTCCCACAAACAGCAACGTGATAATGACCAGAAAATCTGTTCTTATTATGTTGATTGAGCGATAAATATTGGCCCCAGGCCACTGGCGATAACTCCCCTGCTCTTTTTCGAAATAGTGCCATGGGATCTTTTACGTCCACCTGAGAGAGCCTGGTTTTGTCGTCTCAGCCAAAAGACAGTGCAGCACTGCACTGGGAGTGTCAGTCTAGATTTTTTTTGGTGCTTAAGTCCCTGGAGTGGGACTTGAACCCACAGCCTTTCTGACTCAGAGGTGAGAGTGCTGTCCATTGAGCCATAGCTGACACTGGGCAAAGTATTCTGACAGGGGTTTGAATTAAAACTGAGCAAGTGATACTTCAGTTTTACGCAGCTTGGTCAGCGCCTGTCTGGAGCACTGCTGTCCATTTTGTACACCGCACCTCAAAAAAATATATATTGTCCTTTGAAAGGATCCAGCAAAGATTCACCAGAATAACACCGAGGCTAAAAGAGTTAAATATGGAACTCTCTCCCCCCTACAACCGTGGATTCAGGTTGCATTGACATTTTCAAGACTGAGGTAGATGATACATAGACTCCAAGGGTTAAATTACGCGGAGAGATTACACAAACTAGGTTTGTATTCCCCGGAATTTAGAAGGTTCAGGGGTGATCTGATCAAAGTTTTCAAAATATTAAGGTGAACAGGAACGGTAGACAGAGAGAAACTATGTCCAGTGGTTGGGGAGTCTAGAACTAGGGGGCATAGACTAAAAATTAGAGCCAGATCTTTGAGGTGTGAAATTAACTAACACTTCTACACACAAAGGGTGGTAGAAATTTGGAATTATTTCTTGTGTTTCTAACACAGATGAGACTGCACACAGCGAGGTTAAAGTAACAGTGACCTCAATCTTTAATAAGACACTCCAGAGTGAGGAACAGGCCTTAGGGTCCGGCTTCTATACAGTGCTCCCAAGGGACGCTGGGATCCCTTGGGACTTCAGGGGATGCGCTCCCTGGTGGCGGAACATGGGAGTGCATGCTTTACAGATACGCAACATCACTCCCCCCACCAAAGTCAAAGTGAAAACTATTTAGGTGAGGCGGTCGGGAGCCTTTCTTTCCCTGGTGGACCGCCTCGGTACAAATGTCTGTTCTGGTGTGTTGGCTGTGCCCTCGCTGGGCAGGCGTGTTGTTGGCCCTGCAGGGCTGCTGGGCGTGATGGGTTCGATTTCCTGGTCCGGTGTGGTGTCGTTGATCCTTTGGGTGTGTGTTGTGGGCTTGAAAAAGGTGATGTCTGCTGTGGGTTGTTCAGGGCAGTCTGTGAACCGCAGCCTCGTTTGGTCCAGGTGCTTTCTGCAAATTTGTCCATTATCTAGTTTGACGACAATAACCCTACTCCATTCCTTAGTTATCACCGTGCCCGCGATCCACTGGGAACCATGTCCATAGTTTAGCACATACACAGGGTCATTCAGATCAATTTCCCGTGACACAGTGGTGCGACCATTGTTTACATTTTGTTGCTTCCGCCTGCTCTCTACCTGATCATGCAGGTTGGGGTGAACCAGCGAGAGTCTGGTTTTAAATGTCCTTTTTATGAGTAGCTCAGCCGGGGGCACCCCTGTGAGCGAGTGGGGTCTCGTGCGGTATCAGAGCAGTACTCGGGACAGGCGGGTTTGGAGTGAGCCTTCTGTGACTCGTTTAAGGCTCTGTTTGATGGCTTGTACTGCCTGCTCTGCCTGCCCATTGGAGGCTTGTTTAAACGGGGCCGAGGTGACATGTTTGATCCCATTGTGAGTCATGAATTCTTTAAATTCTGCACTGGTGAAACATGGTCCGTTGTCACTGACCAGTATGTCAGGCAGGCCGTGGGTGGCAAACATGGCCCTCAGGCTTTCAATGGTGGCGGTGGCGGTGCTTCCCGACATTATTTCACATTCAATCTATTTTGAAAAAGCATCCACCACCACCAGGAACATTATACCGAGGAACGGGCCCGCATAGTCGACATGGATCCTCGACCATGGTCTGGAGGGCCAGGAGCACAAGCTTAGCGGTGTCTCTCTGGGCACGTTGCTCAACTGAGCACACACGCTGCATTGCCGTACACAGGACTCTAAGTCAGAGTCGATACCGGGCCACCACACTTGGGATCTGGCTATCACTTTCATCATTACTTACCCGGGTGTGTGCTGTGGAGATCCGAGATGAACGTCTCCCTGCCCTTTTTGGGTAGCACTATGCAGTTACCCCACAACAGGCAGTCTGCCTGAATGGACAGCTCGTCCTTTCGCCGCTGGAACGGCTTGATTGGCTCTTGCATTTCAACAGTGATGTTGGCTCAGCTCCCATGCAGTACATAGTTTTTTTACTATGGACAGCAGAGGATCTTGGCTGGTCCAAGTCCTAATCAGGCGGGCTGTGGCAGGTGATTTATCATTTTCAAACGCTTCCATAACCATCAACAAGTCTGCGGGCTGTGCCACCATCAACAAGTTTGCAGCCTGCGCCATTTCCAACCCCGTGGTGGGCAATGGTAGCCGACTGAGAGCATCCGCACAGTTCTCGGTGCCTGGCCTGTGGCGGATGGTATAGTTATACGCTGATAGCGCGAGTGCCCACCTTTGTATGTGGGCTGAGGCATTAGTATTTATCCCCTTGTTTTCAGTGAACAGGGATGTGAGCGGCATGTGATCGGTTTCCAGCTCAAATTTGAACCAAAACAGGTACTGATGCATTTTCTTTACCCCGAACACACACGCTAATGCCTCTTTCTCAATCATGCTGCAGGTTCTCTGGCCTTAGACAAGCTCCTGGAGGCATGGGCGACAGATTGCAACCTCCCCGCAACGTTAGCTTGTTGTAATACACACCTGACTCCGTACGACGACGCACCACATGCTAGCACTAGTCTTTTACACGGGTTATACAATACAAGCAGCTTGTTTTGTGCATAAAACGTTTCTGGCTTTCTCAAAAGCAATTACTTGGTTTTTTCCACCATACCGAGTTCTCACCTTTGCGCAATAACACATGTCGGGGCTCTAAAAGGGTGCTTAACCCCGGCAGGAAGTTACCAAAATAGTTGAGGAATCCTAGGAATGACCGCAGCTCCGTTACGTTCTGTGGCCTGGGCGCGTTCCTAAAAGCCTCTGTCTTGGCATCTGTGGGCCGAAAGCTGTCCGCCGCGATCTTTCTCCCCAAAAACTCCACTTCTGTTGCCATGAAGACGCATTTCGACCTCTTCAGCCGCAGCCCTACGTGATCCAGTCCTCCAGGTTTTGTAGGTGCTCGGCGGTGTCCCGATCGGTGACTAATATGTCGTCCTGAAAGACCACCATGTGTGGTACCGACTTGAGTAAGCTCTCCATGTTTCTCTCGAAGATCACTGCAGCTGATCGAATTCCAAATGGGCATCTGTTGTAAATGAACAGTTCCTTGTCCGTGTTGATGCAGGTGAGGCCCTTCGAAGACTCCTCCAATTCCTGCTTCATGTAGGCTGAAGTCAAGTCGAGCTTGATGAACGTCTTACCTCCTGCCAGCGTTGCAAATAGGTCGCCTGCCTTAGGTAGCGGGTATTGGTCCTGTAGCGAGAAACGATTAATAGTTACTTTGTAATCGCCGCAAATCCTGACCGTGCCATCACTTTTGAGTACTGGAACAATCGGGCTGGCCCACTTGCTGAATTCCACTGGGGAGATGATGCCCTCGTGTTGCAGCCTGTCTGCTCGATTTCCACTCTCTCCCTCATCATGTGAGGTACCGCTCGCGCCTTGTGGTGAATGGGTCATGCCTCTGGGACCAAGTGGATCCGTACCTTCGCCCCGGAAATGTTTCCAATCCCTGGCTCAAAAAGGGAAGGAATTTTGTTGAGAACCTGGGTGCATGAGGCCTCATCGACATGTGATAGCGCTCAGATGTCATCCCAGTTTCAGCGGATTTTGCCCAGCCAGCTCCTTCCAAGCAGTGTGGGGCCATCGCCCGGGACAATCCAGAGTGGCAGTTCATGCACCGTGTCCTCGTAGATGACCTTAACCATGGCGTTGCCCAGGACAGTGATAAGCTCTTTGGTGTACATTCTCAGTTTCGTGTGGATGGGGCTCAGGGCTGGTCTGAGTGCCTTGTTGCACCAGTGTCTCAAACATCTTTTTACTCATGATGGATTGGATAGCGCCAGTGTCCAGTTCCATGGCTACGGGTAAGCCATTCAATTTTACGTTTAGCATTATAGGTGGACATTTCGTCAAAAATGTGTGCACCCCGTGTACTTCAGCATCTGCCTCCTCTCTCTGAGGCTCGAAATTGCTTTGATCCACCATGGACCAATCTTCCTCTGCCACGTGGTGGTTAGCACGTTTTGCAGAGCTTGCAGATCGTTTGCAAGCTCGTTGGAGGTGCCCCATTGTTCCACAGCTCTTGCAAACATACCCTTTGAAGCGGCATGAATAGGCTGAATGGAAGCCTCCACAACGCCAACAAGGTGTGAATTGCCTTGCATTCATCCTTTGTTGGGGAATCTGAGTCATCTGGGTCACCTGAGGCCTGCTGACAGTTGCAGACTCATGGATTCTGCCCTGTACATTTCTGCTCGCAAACACAGTTCCAGTTAATTTATGAACATTGCTAGCACTTGTGTGCTGAGAGATTTGTTTGGTGTTATCACTGGTGGACATAAACACCTGTGCTATCGCAATGGCCATACTGAAGGTCGGTGTCTCTACAGTCAAAAGTTTTCGTAGGATGGTCTCATGGCCAATGCCCAGTACAAAAAAGTCTCTGAGCATCTGCTCCAGGTAGCCATCAAACTCACATTGTCCTGCAAGTCACCTTAGCTCAGCGACGTAGCTCGCCACTTCCTGACCTTCAGATCGCTGGCACGTGTAGAACTAATACCTCGCCATCAGCATGCTCTACCTTGGGTTAACATGCTCCCGAACCAGTGTACAAAGGTCCTCATACAACTTATCTGTGGATTTCACTGGAGCCAGAAGATTCTTCATGAGGCTGTACGTCAGTGCCCCGCAGATTGTGAGGAGGACCGCTCTCCTTTTTGCAGAGCTTCCTTCTCCGTCCAGCTCGTTGGCTACAAAGTACTGGTCTAGCTGTTCGACATAGGCTTCCCAGTCCTCACCCTCCGAGAACTTCTCCAGGATGCCCACAGTTTGCTGCATCTTTGAGTTGGATTCTTATTCTCGTCGCCAGTTATTGTGTTCCTAACACAGATGAGACTGCAAACAGGGAGGTTAAAGTAACAGTGACCTCAGTCTTTTATAAGACACTCCAGAGTGAGGAACAGGCATTGGGGGCCGGCTTATATACAGTGCTCCCAAGGGATGCTGGGATCCCTTGGGACTTCAGAGGATGAGCCCCCTGGTGGCGGAACATGGGAGTGCATGCTTTATAGATACACAACATTATTGATGCTAGATCAATTATTAACGTTAAATCTGAGATTGATAGATTTTTGTTAACCGAATGTATGGGCCAATGGCGGGTATATGGAGTTAGGTCACAGATCAGCCACAATCTCATTGACTGGCTGAACAGGCTCGAGGAGCTAAATGGTCTCCTCCTGTTCCTCTGTTTCTTTGATTAATTTTCTTCAGGTAAGGGTTATGAAGGGATACAGAGCAAAGGCAGATACTGATCAGCCAGGATCTGAATGAATGGTAGAACAGGCTCGAGGGGCTGAATGGCCCACTGTTCCTATATTCCTCTAACGGATGGGCATACATATATTTATATTGTGCTGTTGCTGAGTGCAAAAAAAAATAATCATTTACAATTTAAAATGAAATCCTTTGCCTTTTCAATCTCATAAAATATTGCTTTTGCATTTTGTGCTTCTGAAGCTCATTCCTGTCAATATCCACGTGGAATTCTAATATGCATGAAAACAGATGTAATCAGATCGCTGATTAAGCAACGGTGTCTCTCCCTTCAGCATTAAATAAACAAAATACTACTTTTAGACACTGTGAAGCATCAGCCTTGAATAAAATTCCACCTTGGGTCTACTTGTGTTTGCAGATTGAACATGATTTTAGACAATCTCAAGAGAGGGATCAACCTAAAAAGAAATGTTTGAATAAAATCATTTAAATAATTAATGGAGGCAGCAATACAAGTGCAAATCCCATCCACTGCCAATTTCAGTTCGGGAAAGCACGGATTTTGTGGCAAACCATTTCGGGCTTTCAAGCAACAACTGTCTGTCGCTCCTATGGATAAGGGGTAGGTCATTTAGGACTGAGATGAGGAGAAACTTCTTCACTCAGAGAGTTGTTAACTTGTGGAATTCCCTACCTGTGGAACTCCAGAGAGTTGTTGATGCCAGTTCATTGGATATATTCAAGAGGGAGTTAGATATGGCCCTTACGGCTAAGAGGATCAAGGGGTATGGAGAGAAAGCAGGAAAGGGGTACTGAGGGAATGATCAGCCATAATCTTATTGAATGGTGGTGCAGACTCGAAGGGCCGAATGGCCTACTCCTGCATCTATTTTCTATGTTTCTGTGTTTCTATGTTTCTAAAAAAAAATCAAAAATGGTTGAAAAGTGACTGGAAAGGTAACGACTGGAGGCAGAAAAACGGGTAAAGCAGCAGCTGTGAGCACAAGAAAGAGCATTTCTGTCACACTGCAACCAGCCAAGCCAACTGGATGCACTGGTGAAAATAGAAAACCCAACATCCTGTTGTATTCTTGTATCCCATCTGTTTGCATGTCCGACACAAGACTCCCAAAGCAAGCGCTCTACTCGGATCTCCCACACGGCAAGCGAGCCTCCCTGATAAAGTGCAACATCCTACCGACACCTGGGAATCCCTGGCCAAAGACCAGTCCGCCCTAAGTGGAGGAAGTGCATCCGGGAGGGTGCTGAGCACCTCGAGTCTCGTCGCCGAAAGCATGCAGAAAGCAAGCGCAGGCAGTGGAAGGAGCGTGCGGCAAACCAGACTCCCCACCCACCCTTTCCTTCAACCACTGTCTGTCCCACCTGTGACAGAGACTGTAATTCCCATATTGGACTGTTCAGTCACCTGAGAACTCACTTTTAGAGTGGAAGCAAGTCTTCCTCGATTCCGAGGGACTGCCTCTGATGATGATGATACATCCCATCTGCATGTAGATTGCAGAAATTGTACCATGTCGCTGAGAGCATGCAGAAAACAAGCGCAGGCAGCGGAAGGAGCGTGCGGCAAACCAGACTCCCCACCCACCCTTTCCCTCAAACACTGTCTGTCCCACCTGCAACAGAGACTCACTTTTACAGTGGAAGCAAGTTTTCCTCGATTTCAAGGGACTGCCTATAATGATGATGACTATTTATCAGCCTTTTAATTTTCCTGTCCAATTGTGCACTTGTGCACTTGTGCATAAGGTGACCTTATGACGTACTGCATATTGCGTTCAGTAAGTTGCTTGTGGTAGTCAATGGAAAAAGAATATATTAATGTTGTATTGGAATTTTGGTAGAAGGACCAATGTCTTTATGATTTTGAAGTTTACACCTTGTAGGGAGGGGGTAAATATGAAGCAACTATCAATTGATGAGCAAAGAGTTAATTGTGAAGATGTAAACTTTAACTACAAAGGATTTTATTTTATTGCCTTTAAGTATTTGCATCAAGGATTGGAATTGTACACTGATATAAAAAAGATTGCTTTTTATACGCTGTTTTAAAAAAAAATTGTTCAACAAAGTTTAATTTTTGCAATAAATTTTCTACATTTAAAAAAAAAACAACTGTCTTAACCATAAAAGGAGTTGTCAATGGGGCCCAAATTATTAATCCGCGTGTAAATATCATACTGTACTGGGCTGTGAAAACAACATGGCAAGAATCATAGAACATAAGAACAAAAGAATTAGGAGCAGGAGTAGGCCATTTGGCTCTTCGAGCCTGCTCTTCCATTCAATAAAATCATGGCTGATCTTCGACCTCAAACTCCATTTTCCCGCTCGATCACCATATCCCTTAGTTCCCCAAAATTTATCGACCTCTGTCTTGCATATGCTCAATGACTAATGAATCCACAGCTCTGTGGAGCAGAGAATTCCAAAGATTCACAACCCTCTGAGTGAAGAAATTTCTCCTCATCGCAGTCCTAAATGAGACTGTGACCTCTGGTTCTAGACTCCCCGGCTGGGGGAGAAACATTTCCTCAGCATTAACCCTGTCAAGCCCCTTAAAAATATTTGTGGCCAGAGTCTTACCAGCCCTGCGAGCGTGAGTTTGGAGGTGGGCCCGCTGTCAAAATGTTCGTGATTGACAGCGGGGCGGAATATGTACTGAACCCACCTCCTTGTCAATTTCTCAAGTGCTGGCTCTGCCTACGGTTTGCAGACCCAACACTAAGCGACGTGTCAGGCAATTGAGATCATTAAGTAGCTGCTTAAAGCTATTTAAGCAGCATTTTACTAGGTCCAAAGGATATTCCACGTTTTTTACAAGGTTTCCGTCCCTTAGGGATCATGTCAGGTCAGTGCGTTGAGTTCTCAACTACTCTGGTTTGGTTTGACTAGTTGACAAGTGGTATAAAAGCTACTATTTCACAGCTGTTCCATTTCTAATCTTAGAAGCTGGAGCCTTCAGGATTTGGAATACACTTTTCAGCTTGATGGAGGTTTGAAGTGTTTGCAGTGAACTCTCTATCCAGTGTCACCTCCTTGGAACAACCTCTCTCACCACTGACAGATCGCTTCTGTCATCTAAACTTCAGCTGCCAACTTTCCATCACCATCGGTGCCTTTGAAAAAATTTGACTTTGGTCCTCAGAATCCCATCACGATCTGCCCCAACATCATGATCACCGACAATAACACCAACCTTCTCCGCAATCACCTGATGCTGCACAGGACACAGGGCAGCAGCACCCGACCACATCGCTGCCCGGGAGGCCAGGAATGGCCTCCCCATGGCCACATTTACATCACTTGACGCAGTACACCCTGGCTGCCACGCGATAAGCCAGGTTGGCACCACCCCACACCAACACCATAAAGCATCCCTATAATGCCCAAGCCATTCCTTTCACACCATTGTGGAGGGGGGGGAGGGGCAAGGGGGGTATCGTTAATTCATACCGTTCACTGCAACTCGCTAAGCGACTTTCAAAGGTGCACACAGATGGTGTTGAAAATAAAGATTTCAATGTTTGGCAACACATAAACAGAAACTTTACATTAGCATTGGCAATAAAACCCAAGTGCCTACCCTGGTATGTTGTTAGTTAGTATGATTGGACAAAGCTGAGGGTGAGTGTGAGGGGTGGCTGGTGAAATGAGGAAGTGATAATGTAGATAGAGAGGGATAGGTGGAGGTGCAAGGTAAGTTGGTGTGAGTAAGGATGTTCAGGGGTAGGGTAGGGAAGGCAGAGTGATGGGGATGTGATGAGAGGCACAGCAGGGTCAGGTTGAGTGTGGCTTTGCAGTAACGTTTTGTGATCTACTGACACAAAAGGATAGTATGCAGGTACAGCAAGTGATCAGGAAGGCCAATGGTATCTTGGTCTTTATTGCAAAGGGGATTGATAATAAAAGCAGGGAAGTCTTGCTATATAAGGTTGGTGAGGCCACACCTGGAATAATGTGTGCAGTTTTGGTTTCGATATTTACAAAAGGATATACTTGCTTTGGAGGCAGTTCAGAGAAGGTTCACTAGGTTGATTCCAGAGATGAGGGTGTTGACTTATGAGGAAAGGTTGAGTAGGTTGGGCCTCTACGCATTGGAATTCAGAAGAATGAGAGGTGATTTATCGAAACGTATAAGTTTATGTGGGGGCTTGACAAGGTAGATGCAGAGAGGATGTTTCCACTGATGGGGGAGGCTAGAACTAGGGGGCATAATCTTAGAATAAGGGGCCGCCCATTTAAAACTGATTTGAGGAGAAATTTCTTCTCTCAGAGGGTTGTTAATCTGTGAAATTCGCTGCCTCAGAGAGCTGTGGAAGCTGGGTCATTGAATAAATTTAAGACAGAAATAGACAGTTTCTTAAACGATAAGGGAATAAGGGATTATGGGGAACGGGCAGGGAAGTGGAGCTGAGTCCATGATTGGATCAGCCATGATCGTATTAAATGGCGGAGCAGCCTTATGGCCTACTTCTGCTCCTATTTCTTATGTTCTTATGTTCTTATGTTTGTACCACTGCAGCTAGCATGAGAATTTTAAAAAATAGAAAAAATAAACATTATTACTTATTTTTAAGTTTATTAATTTTTTGAAAAAGTGAAGTTTTTTTTAATTAAAGTTTGTGTTCCTATGTTTTTGGGATATTCTCATTAATAGTAATGGGAACTCGTACAAACGGAACTCATCATCATAGGCAGTCCCTCAAAATCGAGGAAGACTTGCTTCCACTCTAAAAGTGAGTTCTCAGGTGACTGAACAGTCCAATACAGGAATTACAGTCGCTATCACAGGTGGGACAGACAGTGTTTGAAGGAAAGGGTGGGTGGGACTGGTTTGCCGCACGCTCCTTCCGCTGCCTGCGCTTGTTTTCTGCATGCTCTCGGTGACGAGACTGGGTAATTTAAGGGTAACTAGTGGGATGGCAGGGCAGCTCGTTCAAACGGAATGCAACACCTGTGCCATGTGGGAATTCCTGGATGCCTCCCACAACGGGGATGACCACATGTGCAGGAAGTGTCACCAGCTCCTTCAACTCGAGCGCCGAGTCTCGGAGCTTGAGCGAGGACTGGAGGCACTGAGGAGCATCCGAGAGAACGAGAGGTATGTGGATAGCTCGTTTCAGGCGTTGGTCACCCCCACAGATTAAAAGGGTACAGGAGGATAGGGAATGGGTGACTGTCTCACACAAGAGTATGGCGAGGCAGGTAGTGCAGGAGTCCCCTGAGGCTATCCCTCTCTCCAACCGGTACTCTATTCTGACTACTGGCGAGGGCGGTGATGCCTCTGGGGATTGCAGCTAGGGCCAAGTCCACAGCACCGTGGGTGGCTCAGCTGCACAGAGGGGGAGGAAGAAGACGGGAATGGCTATAGTAATAGGAGATTCAATAGTTAGGGGAGCAGATAGGCGCTTCTGCGGCAGCAAAAGTGACATCAGGATGGTGTGTTGCCTCCCTGGTGCAAAGGTCAATGATGTCACTGAGCGACTGCAGGGCATTCTGGGGAGTGAAGGGGAACAGCCAATGGTTGTGGTCCACATTGGTACCAACGACATAGGTAGAAAGAGGGGTGAGGTCCTGAAAGCTGAGTTTAGGGAACTAAGAGTAAGATTGAAAGCCAGGACCTCAAAGATGGTAATCTTGGCATTACTGCCAGTGCCACGTACTAGTGAGGGTAGAAATAGGAAGGCTAGTCAGATAAATACGTGGCTGGGGCATTGGTGTAGGAGGGATGGCTTTAGTTTCCGGAACAATTGGGACCGCCTCTGGGGTAGGTGGGACAGGTTACACCTCAACAGAGACGGGACCAATGTTCTCGCGGGTGGTTCTGATAGTGCAGTTGGGAGGGCTTTAAACTAGCTTGGCAGGGGGATGGCAACCCAGGAGAGGGCTCTGAGCTAGTTAGAGAGGGTGAGAGCTCAGATGAACAGAACCCCAAGAAAGGATGCAAAAGGCAGGAGGCAACAGAGCAGAGTAGCACTGGGGTAAGTGTAAACCACAAGGTGATAGAAAGGGACAATATGTATGAATATAAAGAGGCTGCAGGAGGGGTCAAAATTAAAAATCATGGTTTAAAAACTGGTATTGAAACACTTTACCTAAATGCACGCAGCATTCGAAACAAAGTAAATGAGTTGACGGCACAAATCATTACAAATGGATATGATTTGGTGGCCATTACTGAAACGTGGTTGCAGGGTGGCCAAGACTGGGAATTAAACATACAGGGGTATCTGACAATTCAGAAAGATAGACAAGAAGGTAAAGGAGGTGGGGTAGCTCTGTTAATAAAGGATGATATCAGGGCAGTTGTGAGAGACGATATTGGCTTTAATGAACAAAATGTTGAATCATTGTGGGTGGAGATTAGAGATAGTAAGGGGAAAAAGTCACTGATGGGCGTAGTTTATAGGCCCCCAAATAATAACTTCACGGTGGGCGGACAATAATCAAGGGAATAATGGAGGCATGTGAAAAAGGAACGGCAGTAATCATGGGGGATTTTAACCTACATATCGATTGGTCAAATCAAATCGCACGGGGTAGCCTTGAGGAGGAATTCATGGAATGCATACGGGATTGTTTCTTAGAATAATATGTTACAGAACCTACAAGGGAGCAAGCCATCTTAAATCTGGTTCTGTGTAATGAGACAGGAATAATAAACGATCTCCAAGTAAAAGATCCTCTCAGAATGAGTGATCACAGTATGGTTGAATTTGTAATTGATTGAGGGTGAGGAAGTAGTGTCTCAAATGAGCGAACTATGCTTAAACAAAGGGGACTATAGTGGGATGAGGGCAGAGTTAGCTAAAGTAGACTGGGAACACAGACTAAACGGTGGCACAATTGAGGAACAGTGGAGGACTTTTAAGGAGCTTTTTCATAAGGTTAGTGGGAAACTAGAAGATTGGGAAAATTTTAAACGACAGCAAAGAATGTCTAAGAAAGCAATAAAGAAAGGAAAGATAGATTATGAAAGTAAACTTGCGCAAAACATAAAAACAGATAATAAAAGCTTTTACCGATATATAAAACGGAAAAGAGTGACTAAAGTAAATGTTGGTCCCTTAGAAGATGAGAAGGGGGATTTAATAATACGAAATGTGGAAATGGCTGAGACCTTAAACAATTATTTTGCTTCGGTCTTCACAGTGGAAGTCACAAAAACCATCCCAAAAATTGCTGGTCACGGGAATGTGGGAAGGGAGGACCTTGAGACAATCACTATCACTCGGGGGGTAGTGCTAGACAGGATAATGGGACTCAAGGTAGTGTAGAATTTACCAATATCTCGCAAAGATTCCAGGTACCTTTCCCCTGCAGAGGAGAAGAATCCCTTTCTGGACTTTTAAAATGGAAGGAAAGATGAGCAAGGAGCAGCACGCAGACTAGCAGAGCACAGAAAGCAGGACACAGACTCGAACAGCAGAGCACAGACTGGAACACAGACACAGACACAAGCAGCCAGAGGTGGGGAGTGAAGAAATGGAGTAGTGAAGGAAACTACAAGAAATCATCAAGGACCGACCGAGCACGAGGCCCACGAAATGGAAGGTTGTCAGCAACCAAATTGACAAACCCGGGCCACCACAACCAGCGAAACGACCAACCAAAACCAACTCAGCAAAAACCGAAGAATCGACATTTATTTCCACTCTACAATCTACTTCAGAATGGCCAACGGGTGAGAAATTACCAAAAGGGACGAACTAAACTATTCCTAACCAAAGAAAATGGGTACTTACCCCATACATCCAAAACACAACTTACCGCATCAACGGACGCACCCCAACCGAAGATCACGCAGTCCGAAGTCCTCTCCTCCGACCGGGGTACGGCTCGCCTCGAAGGTCAAGTGCAGCGAACCCCGAAACCGCGATTCACTGGCAACTGTCAAAAAGGGGATTGGTGAGCATGGCCCCTGAACCCACAGAGCTATAACTTAGTTAGTTAGAGGAATTGGGGGAGGGAGGCTGGGATAACTTGTGTAAATGTATCTGCATTCTCCTCTTTACCCCATTTAGAGTTTAAGCTGTATTCTTTTCCCCACAGACTGTAATTGGACAATTTATTCAATGTGTTATACCCCTCAGTGTGCATTGGTCTGTGTGTGTTATTAAAGGTGTGCCTTTTACTTCTTTTTAAACACAATAAAGCCATACCTGCTTCCTACCTTGAAACCGATTGTCTGTCCAAGTCTGTCGCAGTCCCTTCATAATTCCAGTGTCTAGAACCAAGGGTGTGGGAGCGATTCGTAACCACTCATATAAGGTCAGAAGGGAAAGCTGACCCCCTGCAAACAACCCCTTACAATAGACAAGTCCCCTGGTCCTGATGAAATGCATCCCAGGGTATTAAAAGAGATGTCGGAAGTTATAGCAGATGCATTCGTTATAATCGACCAAAATTCTCTAGACTCTGGGAGGTACCAGTGGATTGGAAAGCAGCTAATGTAACGCCTCTGTTTAAGAAAGGGGGCAGACAAAAGGCAGGCAACTATAGGCCGGTTAGTTTAACATCTGTAGTGAAGAAAATGCTTGAAGAAATAGCGGGACATCTAGATAGGAATAGTGCAATCAAGCAGACGCAAGATGGATTCATGAAGGGGAAATCATGTTTAACTAATTTACTGGAATTCTTTGAGGATATAACGAGCATGGTGGATAGAGGTGTACCGATGGATGTGGTGTACTTAGATTTCCAAAAGGCATTCGATAAGGTGCCACACAAAAGGTTACTGCAGAAGATAAAGGTATGCGGAGTCAGAGGAAATGTATTAGCATGGAGCGAGAATTGGCTGGCGAACAGAAAGCAGAGAGTTGGGATAAATGGGTCCTTTTCCGGTTAGAAATCGGTGGTTCGTGGTATGCCACAGGGATCGGTGCTGGGACCACAACTGTTTACAATATACATAGATGACCTGGAAGAGGGGACAGAGTGTAATGTAACAAAATTTGCAGATGACACAAAGATTAGTGGGAAAGCGGGTTGTGTAGAGGACACAGAGAGGCTACTAAGAGATTTAGATAGGTTAAGCGAATGGGCTAAGGTTTGGCAGATGGAATACAATGTCGGAAAATGTGAGGTCATCCACCTTGGAAAAAAAAAACAGTAAAAGGGAATATTATTTGAATGGGGAGAAATTACAACATGCCGCGGTGCAGATGGACCTGGGGGTCCTTGTGCATGAATCCCAAAATAGTTAGTTTGCAGGTGCAGCAGGTAATCAGGAAGGCGAATGTTGGCCTTCATTGCGAGAGAGATGGAGTACAAAAGCAGGGAGGTCCTGCTGCAACTGTACAGGGTATTGGTGAGGCCGCACCTGGAGTACTGCGTGCAGTTTTGGTCACCTTACTTAAGGAAGGATATACTAGCTTTGGAAGGGGTACAGAGACGGTTCACTAGGCTGATTCTGGAGATGAGGGGGTTATCTTATGAAGATAGATTGAGTAGACTGGATCTTTACTCGTTGGAGTTCAGAAGGATGAGGGGTGATCTTATAGAAACATTTAAAATAATGAAAGGGATAGACAAGATAGAGGCAGAGAGGTTGTTTCCACTGGTCGGGGAGACTAGAACTAGGAGGCACAGCCTCAAAATATGGGGGAGCCAATTTAAAACCAAGTTGAGAAGGAATTTCTTCTCCCAGAGGGTTGTGAATCTATGGAATTCTCTGCCCAAGGAAGCAGTTGAGGCTAGCTCATTGAATGTATTCAAATCACAGATAGATAGATTTTTAACCAATAAGGGAATTAAGGGTTTTGGGGAGCGGGCGGGTAAGTGGAGCTGAGTCCACGGCCAGATCAGCCATGATCTTGTTGAATGGCGGAGCAGGCTCGAGGGCTTGATGGCCTACTCCTATTCCTAATTCTTATGTTCTTATGTTCTTATGTTCTTATGACTCGAGGTGCTCAGCATCCTCCCGGATGCTCTTCCTCCACTTAGGGCGGTCTTGGGCCAGGGATTCCAAGCTGTCGGTGGGGATGTTGCATTTTAACAAGGAGGCTTTGACGGTGTCCTTGAAACGTTTCCTCTGCCCACCTTTGGCTCGCTTGTCATGTAGGAGTTCCGAGTAGAGCCCTTGCTTTGGGGGTCTTGTGTCGGGCATGTGAACAATGTGGCCCATCCAACAGAGCTGGTCGAATGTGGTCAGCGCTTCGATGCTGGGGATGTTGGCCTGAATGAGTACGCTAACGTTGGTGCCTCGGTCCTCCCAGTGGATTTGCAGAATCTTGCTGAGACATCGTTGGTGGTATTTCTCTCGCGATTTGCGGCGTTAACTGTACATGGTCCACATGTCTGAGCCAGGAGGGCGGGTATCACTACAGCCCTGTAGACCATGAGCTTGGTGCACTGGAGGCGGCGTTGAATCTCGTCGTCGATGTCTGCCCGTGCTGATAATAGGCTCCCGAGGTGTGGAAAGTGTTTCACCTTGTCGAAGGTCACACCGTGGATCTTGATGACTGGGGGGCAGTGCTGTGTGGCAGGGTCAGGTTGGTGGAGAACCTTTGTCTTACGGATATTTAGTACAAGGCCCATGCTTTCGTACGCCTCAGTGAAGATGTTGACTATGACTTGGAGTTCAGTCTCTGAATGCGCGCAGACGCAAGCGTCGTCCGCGTACTGTAGCTCGACGACAGAGGTTGGGTTGGTCTTGGACCTGGCCTGGAGATGCCGACGGTTGAACAGGTTCCCACCGGGGAGCTTGTTGACTGTGAGGTGACATCAAAGAGATTACAGGACAGATAGAGACCGCTTTGCACATTAAGCCAGGGCAAGTGCTGGCTCTTCCAATGCATCTATCTGTTCTAATTTTTTCCATGGTCGGAGGCATCTGCCCGCACGAAGCCCCCGCCCACAACTTGAGGGCCAATAACGCCTGATATTCAAGTGTCTCAGCACTCAAAAAGAACTACCACAAGTGGAGCAAATCTAAAAACCTTGTCAGGCGATTATTTCACTTTGAAAGTGTTTCATTGAATGAAAACGTTACAGGAAATTAACTTGTCTTTGATAATCTTCCTCTTATACAATTTTACACATTGCACAGTGATAATAATGGTTTCGAGCAGACAGAAGATGGGGAAAGATACGCTTATTGCAAAGATATGCCAAACTTTTAGTCGATTGGAATGAACTGCAATAAAGAGTCCACAAAAATATGAGAATGCAGCACGACATTACTCAAAGATGCGATAATTGGAGATGGAGAAAACATATTGTGGCCATTGAGATGTGAGAGGAGGACAAAGACTGCTATTAGGGCAAATAAAATTGGCTGTTGAATCTTGACAGAGAATCTGATGGTTGCGAGGAATTAATGAGGTAGATGGGATGAGCCAACTGCGTAAGGTTTGATCTAAACGAGGCCTCAGCATAAGTCAGATAAGAACAGAGTTAATGTTCAGTGAGCGTGTGAGCCAAATTGAATGATGATAAATATGAAAGCAAAAGTCCCAAATCCTTATCGGCACAAAGTCACCTCACTCCCATCACCTCTCATCATCATAGGCAGTCCCTCGGAATCGAGGAAGACTTGCTTCCACTCTTAAAAATGAGTCCTTCGGTGGCTGAACAGTCCAATACGGGAATTACAGTCCCTGTCATAGGTGGGAAGATAGTCGTTGAGGAAAGGGGAGGGTGGGACTGGTTTGCCGCATGCTCCTTCCGCTGCCTGCGCTTCTTTTCTGCATGCTCTCGGCGACGAGACTCGAGGTACTCAGCGCACTCCCGGATGCTCTTCCTCCACTTGGGGTGGTCTTTGGCCAGGGGCTCCCAGGTGTCGGTGAGGATGTTGCTTTTTATCAGGGAGGCTTTGAGGGTGCCTTGTAACGTTTCCTCTGCCCACCTTTGGCTCGTTTGCCGTGAAGGAGTTCCGAGTAGAGCGCTTGCTTTGGGAGTCTCGTGTCGGGCATGCGGACAATGTGGCCTGCCCAGCGGAGCTGATCAAGTGTGATCAGTGCTTCGATGCTGGGGATGTTGGCCTGGTCGAGGACGCTAACGTTGATGCGTCTGTCCTCCCAGATGATTTGCAAGGTCACCTCTGACCTTGCTATGTTTCACTGGCTCCTAGTGTTGCTGAGCGTTCAAATTAATTCTGTTGAGGGACTTGAGCACAAAAATCTAGGCTGACACTCACAGTGCAGTGCTGAGGGAGTGCTGCACTGTCGGAGGGGCAGTACTGAGGGAGTGCTGCACGTCGGTGGGGCAGTACTGAGGGAGTGCTGCACTGTCGGAGGGGCAGTACTGAGGGAGTGCTGCACGTCGGTGGGGCAGTACTGAGGGAGCACCACACTGTCGGAGGGGCAGTACTGAGGGAGTGCTGCACAGTCGGAGGGACGGTACTGAGGGAGCACCGCACTGTCGGAGGGGCCATACTGAGGGAATGCTGCACTGTCGGAGGTGCCGTCTTTCAGATGGGGCATTAAACCGAGGCCCCATCTGCTCTCTCAGGTGGATGTAAAAGATCCCATGACCACTATTTCGAAGAAGGGCAGTAGATTTATCCCCGGTGTCCTGGGGCCAATATTTATCCCTCAATCGACATCACTAAAACAGATTATCTAGTCATTATCACATTGCTGTATGTGGGAGCTTGCTGTGCGCATTTCCCACATTACAACAGTGACTACACTCCAAAAGTACTTCATTGGCTCTAATCACTTTGAGACGTCCGGTGGTTGAGAAAGGCGCTATATAAATGCAAGTCTTTATTTTTTTCCATTGTTTAATCCCATCACAACTCAAAGATCTTCTCCAGCCTTACATCCCCACATGCACACTGCCTTCCCCTAACGCCAGGTTATTTCTCGCTTGCTCAGATCTGCCATTGCTGATTACTCTGTCAGACACTGCGTTCCTGCCCTCTGGAATTCTGTCCTCAATTCCATAGCTGCCTCTTCCACACTATAATGTATGTTCCTGTGAGCAAGGCTCACAGGTTTGCAGGGCTGTTCATACGTGGGGAGCTCCTGTCCGAACTAACCCCCTTCCGGATGAAATCCCTCATCGGCGCCAAACCCCGGAACCTCCCTCGGGAGCCGGCGCCTCACAACTTGAGCCTCCTCCGCAAAATCCCCTCCTTGCCTTTCAGTTCTGCGCGGAGGGGTTTGCTGTACGGACTGCTCCTGCACACTCTCCGCCTTGCCATCCTCGTCTGCCATCCTTACACGCCATGGCGCACCATCTTGCTGTCCGGAGGTGGCGGGGATCCCCGATGGAGTGCACTCTACGCGAGAGTCCTCCCACTATTTATCGGGGACTTGCCCTGGAGGGTGTTGCACGGAGCAGTCCTGTGCAATAAGTTTTTAAGTTGGTTCACGGGCTCCCAGGCCGCCTGCAATTTCTGCGGTCTGGAAGAGTCCGTGTTCCACATTTTTATAGAATGTGCGAGGTTGCAACCCCTCTTCCAGTATCTGAAGGGGCTGCTCCTCAAATTCTGGCTGCACTTCAGTCCCACACTCCTGATCTTTGGGCACCCTGTGCGGAGGGGAGTGGGCAGGTCGGAAGGTCTCCTCGCAGGACTGCTCCTGGACACGGCCAAGGGTGCCATCAGCCGGTCCAGGCAGCGGGCGGTCGAGGGGGTCGTTCAACCCGACTGCCTGCCTCTCTTCCGCGGTTACATCCGAGCCAGGGTATTCCTGGAGATGGAGCAAGCGGTGTCCACCGGTACGCTCGCGGCCTTCCGCGAGAGGTGGGCGCCGGAGGGACTGGAGTGCATTATCACCCCCGGCAACCAAATTTTAATTTGATCTGCTAAGTTCCTTGAATGTTTTACTGGTATTTTGTGGTTCTAGTGTCCCTTTAATAAGGGGCACAATCAACTCTATCTGTTAATTTAAAACAGTTGTCGAGCTGTTGAGTTGGGAGTTGCTTAGCCAGTCACATGATGTTCACAAGACTCAGGCTGGACACGACTCCAGTGACGATGCCCCACACGAGACTCCCAAAGCAAGCGCTCTACTCGGAACTCCTTCACAGCAGACAAGCCAAAGATGGGCAGAGGAAACGTTACAAGGACACCCTTAAAACCTCCCTGATAAAGTGCAACATCCCCACCGACACCTGGGAGTCCCTGGCCAAAGTCCATCCTAAGTGGAGGAAGTGCATCCGGGAGGGCGCTGAGCACCTCGAGTCTCATCGGAGAGAGCATGCAGAAACCAAGCGCAGGCAGCGGAAGGAGCGTGCGGCAAACCAGTCCCACCCACCCCTTACTTCAACAACTGTCTGTTCCACATGTGACAGGGACTGTGGTTTTTTTATTGGACTGTTCAACCATCTAAGGACTCATTTTAAGAGTGGAAGCAAGTCTTCCTCGATTCTGAGTGACTGCCTATGATGATGATGATGATGATGACAATACTCAATAAAACCCCAGTCAGTTGGGTTCAGGGGATCCACAATGGGGCAGGTGGTTGTGAGCCTGGTGGATGATCTGGTAATGTGTAGTGTGATTGTTAACCACTTTGCAAATAAACCAACCAGTTCTTAAGAGCAATATGTTGCTATGAATTCTTAAGCAAAGAACCCATGAAGCAAATACATTACGCTTAGCTTCAAAACTCTTCAACAAAAAATAATATTTGGCTGTACTTCAGGTCCTGTAATCTTTATCAGCCACCTTTCCTCTACATTTCAGCATCCACTCTCTTACTCCATCTTGCAAAAGCACCCGACATGTGAAAAGAGTTGAGGAAGAAGACGACAACTTGAAATGGAAACAGCGGATTTAAAGCAGGCCAGAGCATTAATCATCATCATCATAGGCAGTCCCTCGGAATCGAGGAAGACTTGCTTCCACTCTAAAAGTGAGTTCTCAGGTGACTGTACAGTCCAATACGAGAACCACAGTCTCTGTCACAGGTGGGACAGACAGTGGTTGAGGGAAAGGGAGGGTGGGACAGGTTTGCCGCACGTTCCTTCTGCTGCCAGCGCTTGATTTCTGCATGCTCTCGGCGACGAGACTCAAGGTGCTCAGCGCCCTCCCGGATGCTCTTCCTCCACTCAGGGTGGTCTTTGGCCAGGGACTCCCAGGTGACGGTGGGGATGTTGCACTTTATCAAGGAGGCTTTGAGGGTGTCCTTGAAACGTTTCTTCTGCCCACCTGGGGCTCGCTTGCCGTGTCGGAGCTCTGAGTAGAGCGCTTGCTTAGGGAGTCTCGTGTCAGGCATGCGGACGATGTGGCCCGCCCAGCGGAGCTGATCGAGTGTGGTCAGTGCTTCGATGCTGGGGATGTTCGCCTGAGCGAGAACACTGACGGTGGTGTGTCTGTCCTCCCAGTGGATTTGCAGGGTCTTGTGGAGGCAGCGCTGGTGGTATTGAGATGCTGTATATAGTCCACGCCTCTGAACCATATAGGAGGACGGGTATCAGCACTGCCTTGTTGACCATAAGCTTGGTGCCAGATTTGGTCTTCAAACACTGTCTTCCTCAGGCGACCAAAGGCTGCATTTGCATACTGGAGGCAGTGTTGGATCTCATCATCGATGTCTGCCCTTGCTGATAGTAGGATCCCGAGTTATGGAAAGTGGTCCACGTTGTCCAAGGCCGTGCTGTGGATTTAAGTCGATGGAAACACTGAAGTTGACAAGTGCCTGCATCACAATACTGAGGGGAACAAAACTCAAGAATAACTTCACCCAAAACCCAAAAGTATAGTGGGTGAGATTGCTTGATAAAATGTTAGAAATGCACAGGGACCGATTTTAAACCCGCCTTACAAAAACCGACCCCAGTGATTTCCTGCGGGTGTGAGATCTTAACCTGCTCTTCTGAGAGGGAACGAGAGGCAACGTCGGAACAGGAGGAGGCCACTTAGCCCCTCCAGCCTGTTCCACTGTTCAATGAGATCAGGGCTGCACTGTGGTTAATGCATTTTTTCTCATCGTACCATGTCCAGTGCCCCAGACAAACAAACTGATTAAAGGGGTCCAGCCATGCATGGGGAGGTAATGAGCTTGTGCATGTGTGACCTGATCCTTGTTACATTAGAGTACGCTAGCAGAGTCGTTATGTTGCTGGACCGGTAATCCAGAGATGCGAACTAGTCATCCGGACATCTGAGTTCAAATCCCACCATGGCAGCTGGGCAATTTAAATTTAATAAAAATAAATCGGGAATAAAATAAAGTTAGTATCAGTAATGGTGAAACTACGGGATTGTTGTAAAAACCCATCTGGATCACTAATGCCCTTAAGGGAAGGAAATCTGACGCCCTTACCCGGTCTGGCCAATATGTGACTCCAGACCCCACAGCAGTGTGATTGATTCTTAACTGCTCTCTTAAATGGCCCAGCGAGACAATCAGTTGTATTCAAGAAGTCAGCTCAACACCTGCTTCTCGAGGGCGATTAAGGATGGGCAATAAATGCTGGCCTTGCCAGCGATGTCCACATGAATAAGAACAGAAGTGAGGTAACTTAAACGTACAATATTATTTCGACTGCAAGAATGGGTGTTGGAATCTGAGTGCCACAGTCCCCTGAGAGAAAAAAAGCAACTTACATGAGCACATGCACAGATCTGTTATGCCTATACAGTCAGCAGCATTTATGGTGTGGGTCATATATGTGGAGGAGGCCATTCAGCCCGTCAAGCCCAAGCTGGCTCTCTGCAAGAGCACCTCAGCCAGTCCCACTCCCCTGCCCTTTCCCCGTAGCCCTGCAAATATTTTTCCTTCAGGTACTTATCCAACTCCCTTTTGAAAGCCACGATTGAGTCTGCCTCCACCACCCTCTCAGGCAGCGCATTCCAGATCCTAACCACTCGCTGCGTAAAAATGTTTTACCTCATGTCGCCTTTGGTTCTTCTGCCAATCATCTTAAATCTGTGTCCTCTGATTCTCGACTCTTCCGCCAATTGGAACAGTCTCTCTCTATCTACTCTGGCCAGACCCCTCATGATTTTGAACACCTCGATCAAATCTGCTCTCAACCTTCTCTGCTCCACGGAGAACAACCCCGGCTTCTCCAGTCTATCCACGTTACTGAAGTCCCTCATCCCTGGAACCATTCTCGTCAATCTTTTCTGCGCCCTCTCTAAGGCCTTCACATCCTTCCTAAAGTGCGGTAACTCATTTAATCCCAGCATCCCTCACAAACCTTCTACAACTTGAGATGTCCTCCACTCTCAAGAATTTATCAGCTTCCCTTGGTGAAGGACTACAATGAAGCTTGGCAATACTGTTCGGTAGTAAATATATTGCTCATGTGGTCAATAATACCGCATTATTCATCCATTACAAACAATTAAACTATTATGGAACTCCATTCCGAAATTTCCTTTCGAACTCTTCTTTTATATCAGGATCGTCTGTCATTGTGTAACGCACTGGGAGTATTAGTTGTCGAATTATCTCTAATGCACTGGGTGGAGTATGTACAGCTGTTGTCCAGCTGTGCTTTGCTCGACACAATGGCTAGTGTACCCAAATGTCGAGATTCCAAACACTCTACCTGGACCAACTGGTACATGCATTCAAGAAGCTCGCCAGGGATATGCAGTGCAGCTGGTCATAATGGGAAAAACCCTGAAGTATAAAAGTAGCTTGTACCGAATTAGTTGTGTTAATGTGCCAGCTATGGCTCAGTGGGCAGCACTCTGGCCTACTGAGTCAGCAGGTCGTGGGTTCAAGTCCCACTCCAGGTACTTGAGCACATAAATCTAAGCTGACACTCCCAGTGCAGTGCTGAGGGAGCGCCGCACTGTCGGACGGGCAGTACTGAGGGAGCGCCGCACTGTCGGAGGGTCAGTACTGAGGGAGCGCCGCACTGTCGGAGGGGCAGTACTGAGAGAGTGCCACACTGTCGGAGGGGCAGTACTGAGGGAGCGCCGCACTGTCGAAGGGGCAGTATTGAGGGAGCGCCGTACTGTCGGAGGTGCTGTCTTTCGGCTGAGGCGATAAACCGAGGCCCCGTCTGCTCTCTCTGATGGACGTATACAACCCCGTGCCGCTATTTCAAAGAAGAGCAGGGGAGTTATCCCCGGTGTCCTGGCCAATATTTATCCCTCAGTCAACATCACTAAAAAACAGATTCTCCGATCATTATCACATTGCTGTTTGTGGGAGCTTGCTGTGCGTAAATTGGCTGCTGTGTTTCCTGCATTACAACAGTGACTACACTTCAAAAGCTCTTCATTGGCTGTTGAGTGCTTTGAGATGTCCTGAGGTCGTGAAAGGCACTACATAAATTCTTTCTTATCTTAATGTTATATAACTCTAGCAATAAACGTAGGCAGATTTGTGCCTGTGCGTGTTTAATTCCTGGTGCTGAAGCTGAGCTGACCCCAGACGAGCATGCACAGAAAATGCACCAACCAATTTATTATCCCTACTGTTGTATATGTATATTGTATGTACTGTAACACTGGCTCACTGAATGTATCCTCACACTGTATACACCATACCTGTACCACCAGAGGGTGCTACTGGTGGAGACCTAAGGGTCACCTGCACACTGCAGGTAACCAGGTATAAAAGGGGGCTCACCTCTTAGTGTCCTCACTCAAGGAGCTGCAATAAATGGACTGAGGTCACTACAGTTCAAGTACAATACCCTTACCTCGTGGAGTCATTACTAGAGTGCTTGCATATACTACACCTACCAGTGTTTTACGGCTCTGTGATCTGAAGAAAGGCATAGGGTATGTCGAGTGTGTTCTACCCACAACCTTCTGAATCAGAGGAGAGAGTGTGCTACCCACTGAGCCATGGTTGACTCTGAAGAGAGTAACTGGCACTGGGGTATAATTCCCCAGCTAACAGTATCCCTCTGTTACCTGATTTGAAATGGCTCGGTTCTTTGTGTATAATCTTTGGATGAACCTTGATAAAAAAAACTGGCTCGGCCTCAACTGGAGTATTGTGTCCAATTCTGGGCATTGCACTTTAGGAAGGATGTGAAGATCTTAGAGAGGGTGCAGAAAAGATTTACATGAATGGTTCCAGGGATGAAGACCATCAAGTTACGTTGATACTGGAGAAGCCAGGGTTGTTCTCCTTAGAGCAGGGAAGATTGGGAGGAGATTTGATAGATGTTGTATATGCACGCCTGTTTACTGTGTGATGTCTGTAACACTGCAACACTGAATGTACCCTTACACAGTACACACGTTACCTGTACACCAGAGGGTGCTGCTGTTGGAGACCTAAGGATTACCTGCACAGTGTTAGTATCATACCCTGTCTCATGGAGTCATTACTAATGGAGTCTACATACACTACAAAAGAGGTGTTCAAAACCATGAGGGGTCTGGACAGAGTCGATAGAGAGAACCTGTTCCCATTGGCGGAAGAGTCGGGAACCAGAGGACACAGATTTAAGGAGACTGGCAAAAGAACTAAAGGCGACATGAGGAAAAGCGTTTTTCCACAGCGAGTGGTTAGGATCTGGAATGCGCTGCCTGAGAGGGTGATGGAAGCAGACTCAATCGTGGCTTTCAAAAGGGAGTTGGATAAGTACCTGAAGAAAAAAAAATTGCAGAGCTACGGGGAAAGGGCGGGGGGAGTGGGACTGGCTGAGGTGCTCTTTGCAGAGAGCCGGCACGGGCTCGACGGGCCGAATGGCCTCCTCCTGTATTGTAACCGTTCTATGATTCTATGATTCTCGGCTCAGGCAGTGAATTCCAGCGTGACATTCATACATCATAGTTGAGTCTGATTCTGTTTTAACCTGATATCAACCGGCATGTGCTGTCCTGCAAAAGTCACGAGGCACTCTGGCTGATTTTTATCCCCTCCCTCTCCCAAGTTTGCAGAGGTAATTGGTAGTGCCCCATCACAACCCCTGCAGAGGTCAACTGACTCTGTGCAGATTGGGATAACGTCTCATACTTTTCTGATCAGTATGGCATAGTACCCACAGCAAGTGCAGCATTTACCTCTGAGCCAGGAGGGGATTGCTATGTGTTCTGTGCAGATCTTTTCAATTTATTAGTTTGCTTGGCTAGCAATTCCGGCATTTATTGCCCATCCCTAATTGCCCCCTTGAGAAGGTGGTGGTGAGCCGCCTTCTTGAACCGCTGCAGTCTGTGTGGTGAAGGTGCTCCCACAGTACTGTTAGGGAGGGAGTTCCAGGATTTTCACCCAGTGATGATGAAGAAACAGCCGAGATATTTCCAAGTCAGGATGGTGTGTGACTGGGAGGGGAATGCGGAGGTGGTGGTGTTCCCATGCGCCTGCTGCCCTTGTCCTTCTAGACCATAAATAAAGTAGGTATCTCAGAAAGAGTATCTTAACGATTGTTGGACAAGGCAAATACATTATCATTGATTGGGCATTTCTGTAGTGCTTAAGGGATTCAACTCAGTGACACCTGAGATCACGATGTACCGTAATATGATGCACAACATCTCTGCCCGCCAATAAATTATGTTGTGGTGGTTTCCTGCGCTACTTGAAACCTCTATCCGTGTCCTTCAAAGCTCGCTAAGGTTGCGTTTTGATTTTCCTTTATGCCATTTTTGATACATTGCTTTCCTTCAGAATGTGGCTCAGTGGGCAGCACACTCATCTCTGAGTCACAAGGTTGTGGGTTCGAGTCCCACACCAGGGGCTTGAGCACAAAAATCGAAAGCTGACACTCCCAGTGCAGTGCTGAGGGAGTGCTACACTGTCACAGGGGCAGTACTGAGGGAGCGCCGCACTGTCACAGGGGCAGTACTGAGGGAGTGCTGCACTGTCACAGGGGCAGTACTGAGGGAGTGCTGCACTGTTGGAGGGGCAGTACTGAGGGAGTGCTGCACTGTCGGAGGGGCAGGACTGAGGGAGTGCCGCACTGTCACAGGGGCAGTACTGAGGGAGTGCTGCACTGTCGGAGGGGCAGTACTGAGGGAGTGCCTCAATGTCGAAGGGGCAATACTGAGGGAGTGCTGCACTTTCGGAGGGGCAGTACTGAGGGAGTGCCGCACTGTCGGAGGGGCAGTACTGAGGGAGTGCTGCACTGTCGGAGGGGCAGTACTGAGGGAGTGCCGCACTGTCGGAGGGGCAGTGCTGAGGGAGCGCCGCACTCTCGGCGGGGCAGTACTGAGGAAGTGCCGCACTGTCGGAGGGGCAGTGCTGAGGGAGTACTGCACTGTCGGAGGGGCAATACTGAGGGAGTGCAGCACTGTCGGAGGGGCAGTACTGAGGGAGCGCCGCACTGTCGGAGAGGCAGTGCTGAGGGAGCGCCGCACTGTCGGAGGGGCAGTACTGAGGGAGTGCCGCACTGTCGGAGGGGCAGTACTGAGGTAGCGCCGCACTGTCGGAGGGGCAGTACTGAGGGAGTGCCGCACAGTCGAAGGGACAGTGCTGAGGGAGCGCAGCACTGTCGGAGGGGCAGTGCTGAGAGAGTGCTGCACTGTCGGAGGTGCTTTCTGAGGGATGTTAAACAGAGGCCTCATCTGCTCTCTCAGGTGGATGTAAAAGATCCCTTGGCACTATTTCGAAGAAGGGCAGTGGAGTTATCCACGGTGTCCTGGGGCCAATATTTATCCCTCAATCAACAGCACTAAAACAGTTTATCTGGTCATTATCACATTGCTCCTTGTGGGAGCCACGCTACAACAGTGATCACACTTCAAAAATAAAGTACTTCATTGGCCGCAGAGCACTTTGGGACGTCCGGTGTTTTTTTTTTACCAAGTCTCTTTTTTCTTACATCTGTTCTTGACGTCACTGTTTTATAATGAGCTTCAGCAAAGCATTGCCGTCAAAATAAACAAACAGTAAAGAAATACGCAGGACACAGCTTTAAATATTAAACAGACAGAACACAGCTACACAGTAATGTATGATGACATGCGGAGGGAGATGGGTTTAGGACAAGACGCACAGCTGCATGGATTAGACAACAGATGTCTGAGACACAGACAGAATATTCGACAACTCCCTAAAGTCACAGAAGTGAAACAGTAGCTATGGGGCAAGCGATACGATTCCACGCCGTGTACACACTAGACAGACAACAAATGTTAGCCTGCTGGCTGCTGATCAGAAATCTGCGCACTGGCTCGAATTAACTAAGAAACCATCGACATTATCTACAGTGAACAAACCCCGCCAGGGGAAGGGTGCAAGTTCAGACAGATGTGTGGTTCACAGACAAAGAAAATCCCACTAAATTGGGTTTATACATTTGAAAATTTTGAATTGCATTCATACAATAAAATGATAGCCGGACTCCAAGGGTTAAATTATGAGGAGAGATTACACGCACACAAATTTACCCACGTGGGGGAGCCTAGAACTCGGGGTCACAGTTTCAGAATAAGGGGCCGCCCATTTAAAACGGAAATGCGGAGGAATTTCTGCTCTCAGAAACATAGAAAATAGGTGCAGGAGTAGGCCATTCGGTCCTTCGAGCCTGTGAAGGTCGTGAACGTGTGGAATTCTCTGCCCCAGAGAGCGGCGGAGGCTGGGTCATTGAAGATATTTAAGGCGGAGATCGACAGATTTTTGAACGACAAGGGAGTCAAGGGTTATGGGGAGCGGGCAGGGAAGTGGAGCTGAGTCCAAGGTCAGGTCAGCCATTAAATGGCGGAGCAGGCTCGAGGGCCAAATGGCCGACTCCTGCTCCTATTTATTATGTTCTTATGTTATATTAGGGTTGTATTCCCTGGAATTTAGAAGGTTAAGGGGTGATCTGATCACAGCTTTCAAGATATTAAGGGGAACAGATTAGGTAGATAGCAAGAGCTATTTCCGCTGGCTGGAGAAGTCTAGGACTAGGGGGCGTAGCCTAAAAATGAGGGCCAGACTTTTCAGGAGTGAAATTAGGAAACAGTTCTACACAAAAAGGGTGGTTGAAGTTTGGGACTCTCTTCCGCAAAAAACAATTGATGTTAGACCAATTGTTAATTTTAAATTGGAGATTGATAGATTTTAGTCAACCAAAGGTATTCAGGGATATGGGCCAAAGGCAGGTATATGGAGTTGGGGCGCAGGCCAGCCATGATCTCATTGAATGGTGAAACAGGCCCGAGGGGCTGAATAGCCTCCTACTATTCATAGAAACTTAGAAACTTAGGGCCCAAGTTTCGGGCCGCGCCTAGAACGGCGCTGCCTCGACCTGGACGCCTGTTTTTCGCGCCACAAAGTGCGCCTAAATAAAACTTACAGATTCTCCGGCTCCCTGCTGGTCCTCTGGATCCGGGCGCAGCGCAGCACGAGCAGTTGGGGGCGGAGCTAGGTCCCTGCGCTGAAAACAGTGCCGGGACCTCTACACATGCGCTACACTGGGGCTGCGTGCATAAGGCTCCTCCCACGGCCGGCTCCTGCTTCCTCCCGACCCGACCCGACTCGACTCCCGCTTCCCCCTCCCCCACCGGACCCAACCCCGACACCAACCCGACTCCCGCTTCCCCCTCCCCCACCGGACCCGACCCCGACTCGACTCCCGCTTCCCCCTCCCCCACCCCGCCCCCGGACCGGACCCAACCCGACCCCCCGGACTGGACCCGACCCACGCTCCCCCCCCCTCCCCCGACCTGACCTCCCTCTCCCTCCCTCCCTCCCCACCACCCCCCCCCCGACCCGAACCGAACCGACCTCCCTCCCACCAGCCCCCCGACCCGACCCGCGCTCCTGACCCTGACCCAACGCCACCTACCTGTAAATCTGGTGCTGGGGACGGGCCCTGCCCGAAGTCTTGGGCCCGGCCGGGCCCGGCCCGTTCAGCCTCCCTCCCCCTTCTCCTTCCCTCCCCCCTTCTCCTTTCCACCCCCTTCTCCTTTTCCTTTCCCCCCTTCTCCTTTCCACCCTTCTCCTTTCCCCCTTCTTCTTTCCCCCTTCTCCTTTTCCCCCCTTCTCCTTCCCTTCTCCCCCCTTTCCTTTCCCCTTCTCTTCTCCCCCCTTCCCTTTCCCCTTCTCCTCACCTCCGCCACCCTTCTCCTTCTCCTCTCCTCCCCCCTTCCCCTTCTCGCCCCCTTTCCCTTTCTCCCCCCTTCTCTCCCCCCTTCTCTCTCCCCCTTCTCTCCCCTCCCCCGCCCCCTTCTCCCCCCTCCCTCTTCTCTCCCATCCCTCCCCCTTCTCCCCCCCTCCCTCTTCTCTACCATCCCTCCCCCATCCCTCCCTCCCTCCCCTCCCCCTGCCCCCCACTCTCTCCCTCTACCCCCCCTCCTCCCCTCCCCTCGCTGTCAGAAACACAGACACTGACAGACAAAGAGTGAGAGACACACACAGACAGACAGCGAGATAGAGACGCTGACAGAGACACACTGGGGGGGGGCATCCCAGCACGCTGTTGGAGGGCTCCCGGTGCTGCAGTCGGTAAGTAGAAAGTGTTTTATTTATTGATTTTTAAAAAATGTTTTTGATTGATTTATTGATGTATTTATCATTTATTATTGATGATGGCTCTTTATTTGTAAAACTGAAGTGTTTAATGTTTGTAAACTTCCCTTTAAACCCCCCCCTACGCCTGATTTTCTAAAGCATAGACACGTTTTTTTCGAGCGTACAAAAATCTTCATTTACTCCATTCTAAGTTAGTTTGGAGTAAGTTTTCACTGCCGAAACTTTGAAAACAGGCGTAAGTGGCCGGACACACCCCCTTTTGAAAAAAAAATTCTGTTCCAAAGTGAAACTGTTCTAACTGACTAGAACCGGAGCAAACTAAATGCCGAAAATTTGAATTTCTAATTGCTCCAAAAAATCAGGAGCAACTGAGGCCGAAACTTGGGCCCATAGAAAGTAGGTGCAGGAGTAGGCCATTCGGCTCTTCGAGCCTGCACCACCATTCAATATGATCATGGCTGATCATGCAACTTCAGTACCCCATTCCTGCTTTCTCTCCATACCCCTTGATCCCTTTAGCCGTAAGGGCCACATCTAACTCCCTTTTGAATATATCTAACGAACTGGCCTCAACAACTTTGCAGGGACTTATGTTCCTATGTTCCTAATACAGGCATGTTAGGCACTTTGTCCTCATTTCATGAATGTTGTCTCCACTCTACCACCTCTAACTAAACAACCCAGTATCCGATGATACCTATCGCCAGTTTGTATCTGACTGTGTGGCTACTGTTACCACTGCAATTGCACTGATGTAATGTAGGAAATTGAGCCAAGGCACTTTCCAGCAGCCTTCGGCACTGAGCCAAAGATGGAGATAATACAAGGGGGCCACCAGCAGCTTGGTCGAAGAGATAAGTATCAAGGAGAGTCTTAAAGGTGGAGATAGAGGTGGACATGTGGACAGGTTTAGTGAGGAAATTCCAGAGCTTCTTCTTTGGCGCTCGTATCAAGGATGACTTGCTTCCACGCCGAAAAGGGATGTGTTCATAGGTGTTTCAATGAAGGATCTGATATTCCAGATCCCAAACTAGATGTTGAAGGGTGGAAGATGCCTGTGCACCAGCCACCACACGGGCTTGACAGAGCGAGGTCTTGGTCCAGTGGCAACGATTAACCAGGACGACTGGAGACCAGCTCTGCTGCACGGACTTCATCATCATCATAGGCAGTCCCTCGGAATCAAGGAAGACTTGCTTCCACTCTAAAGGTGAGTTCTCAGGTGACTGAACAGTCCAATACGGGAATTACAGTCTCTGGCACAGGTGGGACAGACAGTGGTTGAGGGAAAGGGTGGGTGGGGAGTCTGGTTTGCCACATTGCTCCTTCTGCTGTCTGCGCTTGTTTTCTGCATGCTCTCGGCAATGAGACTCAAGGTGCTCAGCGCCCTCCCGGATGCACTTCCTCCAATTAGGGCGGTCTTTGGCCAGGGACTGCCAGGTGTCGGTGGAGATGTTGCACTTGATCAGGGAGGCTTTGAGGGTGTCCTTGTAACGTTTCCTCTGCCCACCTGGGGCTCGCTCGCCGTGTAGGAGTTCCGAGTAGAGCGCTTGCTTTGGGAGTCTCGTGTCAGGCATGCGGACAATGTGGCCCGCCCAATGGAGCTGATCGTAGCTAGTGCACACACATGTTGTAGTGTGAGCTGACCCGTGCTGCCCCTGGGCCCCCGCCTCTTCCGGGGCCCCGAACTCGTGTCCGTCCTGGGCCCCGATCACCTCGCTCTGCAATCTCTCTCCGTCCTTCGCCCCGAACTCGTCGCTCCTCTGCTGCTTGCTGCCTCTCCTGCTGTACCTGCCCATGACCCAGAGATTAGTGCCTCGACGGCTGAAGGCATGGCTGGCAATAGGGGCGGGGGGGAGGGGGCGGGGCAAAGATATTGGGGGATGAGCAAGCAGAGAATTGGAGAAAATCAGGATTGGAGGAGAGTCATAGGGCTGGAAAAGGTTACAGGCATTGTTGTATATGCAGACTGTGGATGTACTCTCTGTGTAGTCACTGTGTGGTTGCATAAGATGGAGATTTGTTTACCTGATGTACTATCAATAAGGTTTACACTGTGTGCATACATGCTGGCACCACTAGAGGGTGCAACTGGTGGAGACCGGGGTTTCCTGCCCTGGTGGCAGGGGCTGTATAAAAGGCCACACACCATGATTGTGCCTGGAGTTTGGAATAAAGGACCAAGGTCACTACAGTTTGAGTACAAAACATTGCCTCGTGGAGTCATTCATAAGTACATTATAGACATAACAAGCATAGGGGGAGGTTGAGGCGATAAATTGATTGGAATGCGAGGATGGCAAGTCTAAATTGGAGATGTTACACTTTACCTCAACACTTGAGGGTGGGTTTTAGTTCCTCTGTTTGCACTCTGTATTTGTATACAATTATTTTTTCTGATATTTTGTTACGAGATCAGTAACCCATTATAAACAATGTGCGCCCAGGGTAAATTAACCAACCCCTTCCGGTGTCATTGTCCAACAATCCCAGGTCAGGTAAGGCATTATTAATGCAGAATAAAGTCGTTGTAGCCAACATTAGATGTCTACTCTCTACTGGGACATAGGACAGGATTGACCAGGTAATTTCCTGGAAATATTGCATCAAATTTTCCATTGAATATGCTTGGTGTGAAGAATCACCTGGTTGTAGCGCTGAGCGAAATCACACGCTTATAATAAAAGTCGCCCAATTAATGCGTAGAGATTCGGAGATGGGGTGGGGTGGGAGTGGGAGAGTGGTGGTCTCTGATAGGCATATAATCTCCCTGCATTACTTTGTCCTCTACTTGTTCTCCTCAGATGATCCCCGACACCAGAGGTTGCCAGATTTGGGGGCGCGACAAGGATATGGGGGTGGGAAGACAGCGAAGGGGGTGGAAGGAGAAGACAGGCTAGGCGAGAATGAGATCCACTGATGCAACCTCACATCGGGCGATTCCAGCACGTGAGGTGCTCCACAATTCTGAATTTCTTTCCAAGGTTAAAGAAACTGAGCAAATTTAAGGTTAAATTCAATGGGCATGAAGAAAGAAAGACATATCGCCTTTCACGACCACCAGACCGACAAGAGAACAGCCCCGCAGGTCGGGCTATTAAAGTGGAACGGCATACCACTTCAACCTCCAGCACCAGCTGCTCCAAGTGTGCGATGATTTTGAGATGGGTGACTGGGTAACGGCATCAAAACCCTGGTCGTCATTTTGGAGCGTGGGCAGGAACATCGGGAGGGCCCAGGTACAGAGGAGTGGGAAGGGCGGGCTGGATGAGCGGCGAGTGTTTGTGGCGAGATGCGGTGAATGTTTATGGTGGAGGAGCGGCGAGAGATCGTGGCAGAGGTGCGACAGATGAGGGTACGGGGCCCAGAAGAGCCGAGGGCCCAGGGGCAGCACGGGTCAGCCCACACTGCGATATGTGTGCGCACTAGGTCCGTGCAGCAGAGCTGGTCTCCAGTTGTCTTGGTTAATCGTTACCACTGGACCAAGACCTCGCTCTATCAAGCCCGTGTGGTGGCTGGTGTTACCCGAATACCTCGCTTTCTGCGCAGTCTGAGATGACCTGCTGGGTTAAAAGTGGAAGCAGCTTTTTGGATGACACATGGAGTGTATTGAAGTTTGGACCAATGCAGAGAATGTCTCCACAAAAAATAAAATATGTGAGACGGTGTGAGAGTCATTCAACCATTCAAATATGTCGATCTGGTCAGCTGTGTGTTTACAGTGGTTCATGGCAAGAGTCGATTGCGGCAATTAGACCTGATTTCAAGACAATGGGTAGCTGGTTGTTTAGTCTATATTGCCTGTTTGCTAATTATCTGCGAGGGAACACCAGCGGCAGGTCGGGGCCATAAAAGGAGCGGTGAGTGGCGGCCATGGGCAGCATGGCGGTGCACCACGGCAAGGTACTGTGCGAGCTGGTGCAGGAGGGCAACGGCAGCGAAGAGTGATGTCATCAAGGTCCAGGTCAGTGATTGGAGCGCGGGCAGGTACAGCAGGAGCGACGAAGTTGGGGCCAAGGAGTGGCGAGAGATTGTAGAGGGATGTGATCGGAGCCCAGGAGAGGCGTGAGTCTGGGGCCCAGGAGAGCCGAGGGCCCAGGGGCAGCACGGGCCCAGCCCACACTGTGCGATATGTGCGCGCACCAGGTCCATGCAGCAGAGCTAGTCTCCAGTCGTCCTGGTTCAACCCGTGCCACTGGACCAAGACCTCGCTCTGTAAAGCCCGTGTGATGGCTGGTGTGCAACGGCCACCCCACGTTAAAAAAATCCACGCACAGGCATCTTCCACCCTTCAGGATGTAGTTCGGGATCTGGAATATTAGGTCCTTCATTGAAACACCTGTGAACTCATCCCTTTTTTGGCGTGGAAGCAAGTCATCCTTGTTTCGAGGGACCATCTATGATGATGATGATGTATTTTTGATATACTATTGATAGTATGCATGGATTGTAGAGTTCAAAGTCCTGCTGCTGTATAATAGTTGTGAGAGAAGACTGCTGTAGCAGAGGCAGTATAATTGGAGTGTGTTTCTCACAAGCAAGCATCAGGCACTGGTTTTGTGAAGTGAATGTCTAAGTAACTTTCATACTAGTTTTTGTGCAGTATGGTGGTTTAATTAAAGAACTGATCCTGACATTACGACGACTGAATGTGTGTGTAATCTGATGTTTAAAGCAACAAAACAAAAAAGAGCAAAAAAGCAGTCCATCAAATTCTGGAATGATCACTGGTGCGATAATGCCCTTTGTATACACACACACAGTGAACCCTCGGGACCTGGCCTGTTCCAGATAAGGGAGTTTTCCGGACGAGGGGTGGTCACGTTAAATTGGATGTTACAGGTACTGAGCAAGGGGATATCGGGGCTGGCTGGCTGGCTTGGGGCTGGGAGTGTGGCAGAGAGATCATGGGGTAGGTGGGGCAGGGGGGGGAGGTCGGGGGAAGGTGGATCGCGGGGTCAGGCCAGCGACTGCGGGAGTCGGCAGCGAGGAAGGACTTCGATTTGTTCGTGTCGGAGTTCTGTGCATGCGCCACCCGGTGGCCGGGAATGGTTCTGGATGAGGGGTGGTTCCGGATAAGGGAGTTCTGGATAAGGGAGGTTCAATCTGTATCTTTAAATGAAGTAAATAAGCAAATGTGAATTCCGATTAAAACTGACGATGGGAAGAAATAAGTAGAGAAAAGAATCGTAATTCAAAATGGTATATGAGACATTTAACAGTATTATAATTGTAATTTCAACAGTGACCTAATTTTATTTGATCTGTTGTGAGAATTCAATACATATAATCCATGTCGCACGGATAAAGTTCCATATTTTACTTAAAAATGGCAGTAATTTCCCTCTGTTTTCATCTGACCTTGAGGAGAAACTGAAGATTCACAAACAGCTGTCAGTCCAGAGAAATGTCTCCAAAAAATGAGCCTCCAGTTGGCCTCAAGATACACCTAACAGTATTTAGCCTTTATTGGTCTCAGGGAGCTGCTTATTCACATTTAGACCTTATAGCCGTAAAGGCTTTATTCGTGGATAAGAATGCATAATTGCTCAAGGCTCAGGTCTTGTATCTTCTGTCATCATCTGAGCATTTGGTTAGATCACACTGCCTTTTAATTCACTTTGGGTCATCAATAACCAAAAATAATTACCAACATTATCACGTGGGTCCAGTGGTAAAGCATCACGATGCGTCAGAGTGCGCAGGCGTAGGCCGAGAAATTGCAGTCGGAGCCTTCCTGCGGGCCGGTGCCTCCGGCCAAAGCTTTCTTTGGTCCCGGAGGAATGAACACTTGCGGTCCGAGGCCTCCATTCACGGCCCAGCGTAAGGGCCCGCGTATTCCAGGAGCGTGTGTGCAGCCTGGGATCACATGAGTCAGAGGAAATGTATTAGCATGGATAGAGAATTGGCTGGCAAACAGAAAGCAGAGAGTCGGGATAAATGGGCCCTTTTTGGGTTGGAAATCGGTGGTTAGTGGTGTGCCACAGGGATCGGTGCTGGGACCACAACTGTTTACAATATACATAGATGACCTGGAAGAGGGGACAGAGTGTAGTGTAACAAAATTTGCAGATGACACAAAGATTAGTGGGAAAGTGGATTGTGTGGAGGACACAGAGAGGCTGCAAAGAGATTTGGATAGGTTAAGCGAATGGGCTAAGGTTTGGCAGATGGAATACAATGTCGAAAAGTGTGAGGTCATCCACCTTGGGAAAAAAAACAGTAAAAGGGAATATTATTTGAATGGGGAGAAATTACAACATGCTGCGGTGCAGAGGGACCTGGGGGTCCTTGTGCACGAATCCCAAAAAGTTAGTTTGCAGGTGCAGCAGGTAATCAGGAAGGTGAATGGAATGTTGGCCTTCATTGCGAGAGGGATGGAGTACAAAAGCAGGGAGGTCCTGCTGCAACTGTACAGGGTATTGGTGAGGCTGCACCTGGAGTACTGCGTGCAGTTTTGGTCACCTTACTTAAGGAAGGATATACTAGCTTTGGAGTGGGTACACAGACAATTCACTAGGCTGATTCCGGAGATGAGGGGGTTACCTTATAATGATAGATTAAGTAGACTGGGTCTTTACTCGTTGGAGTTCAGAAGGATGAGGGGTGATCTTATAGAAATATTTAAAATCATGAAAGGGATAGACAAGATAGAGGCAGAGAGGTTGTTTCCACTGGTCGGGGAGACTAGAACTAGGGGACACAGCCTCAAAATATGGGGGAGCCAATTTAAAACTGAGTTGAGAAGGAATTTCTTCTCCCAGAGGGTTGTGAATCTATGGAATTCTCTGCCCAAGGAAGCAGTTGAGGCTAGCTCATTGAATGTATTCAAATCACAGATAGATAGATTTTTAACCAATAAGGGAATTAAGGGTTACGGGGAGCGGGCGGGTAAGTGGAGCTGAGTCCACGGCCAGATCAGCCATGATCTTGTTGAATGGCGGAGCAGGCTCGAGGGGCTAGATGGCCTACTCCTGTTCTTAATTCTTATGTTCTTATGTTCTTATTATCCCAGAATGATTGGATAAAGTAGCAATAAAGAGACATTACTTATATAACTGTGGTTCTGGAGGGGTCGCATAAACAGAGGTCTAATTCCTAACTAATGATACGTTAAAGATTTCGCAACAAAATCAAGGGCTGTTTCCATGCTGCTGGCTTCACTCTGTCCCGAATCTGAAAGGCGGGAAACGGTAAGACACGGTACGGTGTCTCTGAGGTGTCAGAAGGCGTCTCAGTCCATGACAGGAATCGCCGCAGGAGGAGGCCAAGTTTTACATACCGCCTCATGCAGGTTTACAGTGGCACGTGAAGAGGCCCAAAGGAGATTGTCTCACTTGACCACTTGGGGTGCAATTTGTCCATTGCCCTGAGGGAGCAGGGCAAAAAGAGAATTTGACGGAAAAGTGACTTGTAATTTTATTTTAAGTCAAATACCTTGTGCAACAATAATATTTCTGTCTTATTCTCTCCTTCCCATGGAGTGCAATCTCAAATATTTCCCTCTGGGTTTTTCATTGCGTTTTTTTTTAATGTTATATACTTCCAGATTGTCAGCTGTGGCACACTTGCCTCTGAGTCAGAAGGTTATGGGTTCAAATCCCACTCCAGGGACTTGAGCATATAAATCTAGGCTGACACTCCCATTGCAGTGCTGAGGGAGTGCCGCACTGTCGGAGGGGCAGTACTGAGGGAGCGCCGCACTGTCGGAGGGGCAGTACTGAGGGAGCGCCGCATTGTCGGAGGGGCAGTACTGAGGGAGCGCTGCACTGTCGGAGGGGCAGTGCTGAGGGAGTGCCGCACTGTCGGAGGGGCAGTACTGAGGGAGCGCCGCATTGTCGGAGGGGCAGTACTGAGGGAGTGCCGCACTGTCGGAGGGGCGGTACTGAGGGAGCGCCGCACTGTTGGAGGGGCAGTACTGAGGGAGCGCCGCATTGTCGGAGGGGCAGTACTGAGGGAGCGCTGCACTGTCGGAGGGGCAGTGCTGAGGGAGCGCCGCACTGTCGGAGGGGCAGTACTGAGGGTGCGCCACACTGTTGGAGGGGCAGTACTGAGGGAGCGCCGCACTGTCGGAGGGGCAATACTGAGGGAGTGCTGCACTGTCGAGGTGCCGTCTTTCGGATGAGACGTTGAACTGAGGCCCTGTCTGCTCTCTCTGGTGACACTATTTTGAAGAAGAGCATGGGAGTTATCCCCAGTGTCCTGGGGCCAATATCTATCCCTCAGTCAAAAAAACATATTATCTGGTCATTATCACGTTGCTGTTTTTGGGAGCTTGCTGTGCGCAGGTTGGCTGCCGTGTTTCTGACACAACAGTGACTACACTCCAAAAAGTACTTCACTGGCTGTAAAGCGCTTTGGGACGTCCGGCGGTATAAGTACACGTGTTTCTCTCATTTGTAAACTGACTTTGCTATTTCAGTTGAGAAATTCATCAATTTGAATAACTCTGTGCAAAGAAATTTCTCCAACCATCTTCTTTCCTCAGCCTCTCACTGCCCATTTTAAATTGATGGTTCCAATCACGGACTCCCCAACCATAGAAAATTATCTTCCCCCCGTTCGTCGTAACAAAACCTTTCAAAGTTTTAGCAGGCCATGAAAAAACAAAACCTAGTGCTCGAATGGTAATAAAGATTTCTGAGCTGTGTAATCTATCAGGTTAAAGAGCGACAATTTATTGTAACTGTGGTTAATAAACGTATATAGGACGTTACCACTTTTTGCCTTCCCCTATACATCATTTATATGTTTCTGACCTTCTGCGAATTGTACATGACTCTTTTAAGCACCAAGACAACAAACCTGAGTAGTACCAATTTTGATCCATCTGTTGAAAGGCACCTTGAGTAAGGGAAAATGTCTTCGGTTTGTGGAAGAAAAGTAAGACACTTGCACTTGTATAGCACTTTGCATAACCACCCTACATCCCAAAGCACTTTACAGCCAATGACATTTTTTGGGGGGAGTGTAGTCACTGTTGCAATGTGGGAAACGTGGCAGCCAATTTGGGCACAGCAAGCTCCCACAAACAGCAACGTGACGATGACCCAGATAATCTGTTTTAAGTGATGTTGATTGAGGGATAAATATTGGCCCCAGGACAGCGGGGATAACGCCCCTGCTCTTCTTCGTAATAGTGCCGTGGGATCTATATTGAGCGAGGATTTTCATGGAACGGCCGCCGTTTTGAAAATTCTGCTCCTGCGGTATCTCGGAGGTGACCTGCTCCCCCCACTACTGCCCCGCTGCTGCCGATGCGTCCTAAGTGCGTCCGAACGTGAAATTCCGTGGTGAAAATGTTGCTGCCGCCGCCTGGCGCCACTCACAGCTTTTTCTGCCGGTGCGCTGTACTTGCAGTGCTTGCAAAAAGGCGGTGTGGCTGGACAGTAAAGGGGAGGGCGCACTGTCGCGGCTGCCATCTTGATTGTTTTTTTGTCGGCCGACTGCCAGGTCGGGCCAACAATTATACCCCCCCCCCCCCCCCCGGTTCAGCCGGGCCACCAACAGGCAGCCTGGCACACCCCAGCCTGTGAGTGGCCCGGCCGAAACCCTCCCCGTTGGCCCAGTGGACCGAACGTAAAGGATCACAGAGCTCGCAGCGGCCCTCCCTCCTTTAAGTGAAGGCGAGGGACATGGTGATGCGCCAGCGCGATGATGTCATCAGCGCTACGCCGATGAGTGACAGCGGCGGACACTCCGCCCGCACCCCCTCCCCCCCCCCACTTCCACCCCTCTACTTACCGAACTTCCGCCCCCATTCTGACCGACTTCCGGGCCGCTCAAGAAAAAAAAATAGCCAAAGGAGCGGTATTTCGCGCAAGAGGCCATCGCATCCACCGGGCCGGTAAAAACAGTCGAAACGCAGTCAGTGCGCCCCGTTTTCGGCGGCAGGGGTCAATTTCGGCCCCTAAATGTCCACCTCAATCTCCTCCAATAGGAAATCAGAATGGAGGATCTTCCTCATCTTAAAACTCCAGAAAAAAACAGCCTATCACAGCATGAATGGGGCTGGATACAATTGCAGTCGTCTCGATTGCCCTCAGCACAGCAAACCTACGAGATGCTCTCCGATCACATCCCAGCAGATGAGGACAAGAACGCTAGTTTCTCAACAGTAAAACAAGTCATTCTGAACCCGACTGCCAGCTCCCAAGCATTGTTAAAAAGACATTCAACTAAAAAATAAAAGAAGAATCACAGTTCCCAAACTTACAAATAAAGCAAGACTTGCATTTACATTACTCCTTTATATAGGGAATAAGGGGTTATGGGGAGCGGGCAGGGCAGTGGACCTGAGTCCATGATCGGATCAACCATCATCATCATCATAGGCTGTCCCTCGAAATGAGGATGACTTGCTTCCACGCCAGAAAGGGATGAGTTTGCAGGTGTTTCAATGAAGGACCTAATATTCCGGATCAACCATATTGAATGGCGGAGCAGGCTCGAGGGGCCGTATGGCCTACTCCTGCTCCTATTTCTTATGTTCTTATATTCTTTCAGAACCTCAGGGTATCCCAAAGCGCTTTACAGCCAATACTTTTGACATGTAATCACTGTTGTAATGTAGGAAACGCAGCAGCCAATTTGCGCAAAGCAAGCTCCCACAAACAGCAATGTGATAATGACCGGATAATCTATTTTTGTTAGGTTGATTCAGGGATAAATATTGGCCAGGACACCGGGGATAACTCCCCTGCTCTTCTTCAAAATAGTGCCGTGGGATCTTTTACGTCCACCTGAGAGAGCAGACGGGGCCTTGGCTTAACGTCTCATCCAAAAGACGACACCTCCGACAGTGTGGCGCTCCCTCAGTACTGCCCCTCCGACAGTGCAGCGCTCTCTCAGTACTGCCCCTCCGACAGTGCAGCGCTCCCTCAGTACTGCCCCTCCGACAGTGCGGCACTCCCTCAGTACTGCCCCTCCGACAGTGCAGGACTCCCTCAGTACTGCCCCTCCGACAGTGCAGCGCTCCCTCAGTACTGCCCCTCCGACAATGCAGCGCTCCCTCAGTACTGCCCCTCCGACAGTGCAGCACTCCCTCAGTACTGCCCCTCCGACAGTGCAGCACTCCCTCAGTACTGCCCCTCCGACAGTGCGGCACTCCCTCAGTACTGCCCCTCCGACAGTGCGGCACTCCCTCAGTACTGCCCCTCCGACAGTGCAGCACTCCCTCAGTACTGCCCCTCCGACAGTGCAGCGCTCCCTCAGTACTGCCCCTCCGACAATGCAGCGCTCCCTCAGTACTGCCCCTCCGACAGTGCAGCACTCCCTCAGTACTGCCCCTCCGACAGTGCAGCGCTCCCTCAGTACTGCCCCTCCGACAGTGCAGCGCTCCCTCAGTACTGCACTGGAGTGCCAACCTAAATTTTTGTGCTCAGGTCTCTGGAGTGGGACTTGAACCCACAACCTTCTGACTCAGAGGCGAGAGTGCTGCCTGCTGAGCTATGAAAGAAAAGAAAGACTTGCATTTATATAGCACCTTTCATGACCTCAGGACTTCCCAAAGCGCTTTAGAGCCAATCACGTACTTTTGAAGTGTAGCCACTGTTGTAATGTAGTAAACCCGGCAGACAATTGCGCATAGCAAGCTCCCACAAACAGCAACGTGATAATGACCAACCTTGAAGCCACAACCTTCTGACCCAAAGTGTGAGAGTGCCACCCACTGAGCTACAGTTGACTATCCATAGAAATGGCAATCAAGAAATAGTCAGGCACTTTCTTCCACCGCCTGTCAGTACTCGAGGAAAGATTGTTGGATCCAAATTAAAATTACGATGAACTAACCTCATTGTCTCCAGAACCTGCCTGCCATTTTATTGCAAGACTTACCACACATCACACTTTCACCATGGGCTGGGCATCAAATCCCACCTCCTGTCCACTGTCATCACCACATAGGTCTTGTCACATTTCAGGATTTTTGATCATTTTAACACAGAAGGGTCCGGGTATCATTTACGTTGAAGTGTTCCTTTGAGGTTCAATGTAGATGACAAAATGCCATCTACAGGCAGAGTTGGGTGGGGCAAGGGTTGCATTCACTTTAAGTCAGACAGACCCGACTGGGGAGTGTTGCCTGTCTTCAGACCAGACAATGAAAGTCCATTTCGACCATCCTGAAAACGAGTCAGACCCATTGTGTCAGGGTGAACCCATTTATTTTGAGAACAACAAGCAAGGAATTTGTCAGGGAACTCCACACTGAGATGGCAAAGCCTGCAGCTCAACCATGGCTCAGTGGGCAACACTCTCGCCTTTGAGTCAGAAGGTTGTGGGTTCAAGTTCCAGTCCAGCGACTTAAACACATAAATCTAGCCTGACACTCCCAGTGCAGTGCTGAGGGAATGCTGCACAGTCGGAGGTGCTGTCTTTTGGATGAGACGTTAAACTGAGACCCCGTCTGCTTGTTCAGGTGGATGTTAAAGATCCCATTACACCATGACACATTGTGTGAGGAGAACACAAAGAATCTGCAAAAGGACATGGACAGGCTAAGTGAGTGAGCAAAAATTTGGCAGATGGAGTATAATGTTGGAAAGTGTGAGATCATGCAATTTGGCAGAAAAAAATCGAAGAGCAAATTATTATTTAAATGGAGAAAAATTGCAAAGTACAGCGGGACCTGGGAGTCCTGGTGCATGAAACACAAAAGGTTAGTATGCAGGTACAGCAAGTGATCAGGAAGGCCAATGGAATGTTGGCCTTTATTGCAAAGGGGATGGAGTATAAAAGCAGGGAATTCTTGCTGCAGTCATACAGGGTATTGGTGAGGCCACACCTGGAGTACTGCGTGCAGTTTTGGTTTCCATATTTAAGAAAGGATATACTTGCTGTGGAGGCAGTTCAGAGAAGGTTCACTCGGTTGATTCTGGAGATGAGGGGGTTGACTTATGAGGAAAGGTTGAGTAGGTTGGGCCTCTACTCATTGGAATTCAGAAGAATGAGAGGTGATCTTATCGAAAGATTATGAGGGGGCTCGACAAGGTGGATGCAGAGAGGATGTTTCCACTGATGGGGGAGACTAGAACTAGGGGGCATAATAGAATAAGGGGCCACCCATTTAAAACTGAGATTAGGAGAAATTTCTTCTCTCAGAGGGTTGGAAATCTGTGGAATCGCTGCCTCAGAGAGCTGTGGAAGCTGGGTCATTGAATAAATTTAAGACAGAGATAGACAGTTTCGTAACCGATAAGGGGATAAGGGGTTATGGGGAGCGGGTGGGGAAATGGACCTGAGTCCATGATCATATTAAATGGCGGAGCAGGTTCGAGGTGGCCAGGTGGCCTACTCCTGCTCCTACTTATTATGTTCTTATGTACTTCTTTTGAAGAAGAGCAGGGGAGTTATCCCCGGTGTCCTGGGGCCAATATTTATTCCTTAATCAACTTAACAAAAACAGATTATCTGGTCATTATCACATTGCTGTGTGTGGGAGCTTGGTGTGCACAAATTGGCTGCCGCGTTTCGAACATTACAACAGTGACTACACTCTGAAAGTACTTCATTGGCTATGAAGAGCTTTGAGATGACAGTGGTTGTGAAAGGTGCTATAGAAAGGCAAATCTTTCCTTTAGTGGCCAAACCCCGTTCGTGGGGTGAGTGGGGGGTCAAAGTGTTAACCTGCTGTCCAGCAAGGGGTCAAAGGGGAAGCACATATTCAGGCTCAATCCACGAAAGGTTGTTGAGAAAGGCAGGCAGATGGGATCCCTTGTAAATCTTGCATCGCCAGGTGGTGAAATATAGAATACTAGAGTCAAGTCTTCAATCTCTTACAAGCCTTAATTTACAGAGATACACATTACATACCATGCACCTATAAGACAAACTTTACCCCTTCTTGAGCCGATTCCGATGTATATGAACACAAAAGAGTTCCCAATTAATACCCACCCCCTGAATACATAAGAACAAAACATAAAAAATAGGAATAGGAATCGGCCATTTGGCCCTACGAGTCTGCTCCGCCATTCAATAAGATCATGGCTGATCCGATCATGGATGCAGTTCCACTTCCCTGCCCGCTCCCCATAACCCTTTACTCCCTTAGTGCTCAAAAATCTGTCTATCTCCACCTTAAATATATTCAATGACCCAGTCTCCACAGCTCTCTGGGGCAGAGAATTCCATAGATTTACAACCCTCTGAAAGAAGAAATTTCTCCTCATCCCCGTTTTAAATGGGCGACCGCTTATTCTGAGACTATGCCCCCTAGTTCTAGATTCACCCACGAGGGAAAACATCCTCTCTGCATCTACCCTGTCGAGTCCCCTCATAATCTTACATGTTTCAATAAGATCACCTCTCATTCTTCTGAACTCCAATGAGTATAGGCCCCACCTACTCAACCTTTCCTCATATGAAAAACCTTTCATCTCAGGAATCAACTTAGTGAACCTTCTCTGCATTGCCTCCAATGCAGATATATCCCTATTAAATAAGGAGACCAAAATTGTATGCAGTACTCTAGGTGTGGTTTAAAATTAACAACTCTGCTTTGGTGGAGGGGTCAATTACGGGGAGGGCATAGTTTTAAGGTGGTTGGTGGAAGTTTCAGAGTGGATTTGAGGGGGGACTTCTTCACGCAGAGGGGTATGGGGATCTGGAACTCGCTGCCTGGAAGGGTGGTGGATGCAGAAATCCTCACCACATTTAAAAGGTGCTTGGATGGGCACTTGAAGTGCTGTAACCAGCAGGGTTACAGACCTAGAGCTGGTAATCGGGATTAGACTGGATAACCTCTTGTTGGCTGAGGCAGATATGACGGTAAGTACTGCAGGGAATCGAATACTGCCAGGGCGATCTCCTGGACTAGTTTCGATTGCCTGGATGGGTTGGAGAGGAATTTTCCCAGATTTTTTTTTCCTCAATTGGCCTGGGTTTTTATCTGTTTTTTTTGCCTCTCCCAGGAGATCCCATGGCTCCGTTTGGGGTGGAGTGTGGAACGTTTCAGTATAAGGGGCGTTACAGCTGTGTGGGGCGGACTGGTTGGGCCCACCACATTAACACCTGCCCCGTGCTCCCCCCCCCCCCCCGCCAAACCCCCCCCCAAAAGTGCGCATTAGCCAAGATATTCGAAAGAATAAGCTGGGTACCAACCCGAGAAACTCTGTGCCACCTGCCTGTGGGCAGGGGTGGAGTCACCAAGACCAAACGTGTGGTGGGCTGCGAATGGAGACCTCGGATCGCAAGTCTACGTTCCCCCAGGACCACCAGGTACTTCCGTAGAACAAATTTTAGTCAGGCGCGTTCGCCCATGGGAAGCCTCCGACCGCAATTTCTGGATGCAGAAACTAGCACTGTCCCCACCCCATGAGCGAGCTTGAAATCATCCAGCCAGGGGCGGATTACCCATGGGGTGGATGGAGCTACAGCCCCAAGCCCAAAATAGGCCCATCAAATAAATGTAGGAAAAAAGATATAAGGCCTCCCAAATAGACTGAATAGAACCGACAATAAGAGAGAAAAAACAAGACCTGTATTCACTAGTGTACCTATACACAGAACAGAATATGTTCTAGCCTGTTTTATTTCACAGGTTATTGACACACCCACCCCCCCGACCCCGGCCCGGTCCGGAATTCGTCACAGTCCCGGTCTGCAAGACCATCAGCCGGCCAGGGCCATTGGAGGGAGCAGCGCGTGCTGCTGCAGGAGGGCGACGGCAGTGAAGACGGCGACTGAATTTGATGTCACCCAAATCCAGGTCGCTGATTGGAGCGTGGGTAGGTACAGCTGGAGCGGCGAGGTCGGGGCGAAGGAGCGGCGCGTGATCGTGGAGCGACCTGACCGTGGCCCAGGAGAGGCGTGGAGTTCAGGGCACAGAAGAGGCGAGGGCCTAGGGGCAGCACGGGCCCAGCCCACACTGTGCGATATGTGTGCGCACTAGGTCCGTGCAGCAGAGCTGGTCTCCAGTCATCCTGGTTAACCCTTGACACTGGACCAAGACCTCGCTCTGTCAAGCCCGTGTGGTGGCTGGTGTGCAACAGCCACCCCACGTTAAAAAAATCCACGCACAGGCATCTTCCACCCTTCAGGATGTAGTTCGGGACCTGGAATATTAGGTCCTTCATTGAAACATCTGGGAACTCATCCTTTTTTTTGGCGTGGAAGCAAGTCATTCTCGATACGATGGACTGCCTATGACGATGATGTTATTGAGAGAAATGTATGGAAATTTAGTATTGCAATGTTACCAGAACCAGAATATATTTGATACAGAATTTATGCTTTCATTGTTGAGTATACTGGCCTATGTTTTCATACTCAGAATCAGAATCATACATGTAATGTAATGACATGAACAAACATAACTATATAACTAAATAGTTACGCGACCCCTGAGCAGATGCAGAGAGGATGTTTCCACTGATAGGGCAGAATAGAACTCGAGGGCATAAACTTAGAATAAGAGGCCGCCCATTTAAAACTGAGATGAGGAGGAATTTCTTCTCTCAGAGGGTTGTAAATCTGTGGAATTCGCTGCCTCAGAGAGCTGTGGAGGCTGGGTCATTGAATAGATTTAAGGCAGAGATAGACAGTTTCTTAAACAATAAGGGAATAAGGGGTTATGGGGAGCGGGCAGGGAAGTGGAGCTGAGTCCATGATCGGATCAGCCTTGATCGTATTGAATGGCGGAGCAGGCTCGAGGGGCCATATGGCCTACTCGTGCTCCTATTTCTTATGTTCTTCTGTTCTTATGTTTAGGCCAATTTGGAGCAGTTCACCACAGTCCCATCAGGCCCTTCTTTCAGGCCTTCTCTCCAACTACCCAGCAGCAGAATTGCATTTCTCTGCATGAAGTCACAGATCAGCCACACTTCGACAAGTTTAAAATGCCTCTGCGTTGGAAGGAATACACATCTTTATTAAAACATTAATGCCGCTCACAGGAACTTTGAGCTTGGTCATCATCATCATAGGCGATCCCTCGTATCAAGGATGACTTGCTTCCACGCCAAAAAAAGGATGCGTTCACAGATGTTTTAATGAAGGACCTAATATTCCAGATCCTGAACTACATCCTGAAGGGTGGAAGATGCCTGTGCGTGGATTGTTTTAACGTGGGGTGACCGTTGCACACCAGCCACCACACGGGGATTGACAGAGCGAGGTCTTGGTCCAGTGGCAAGGGTTACCCAAGATGACTGGAGACCTGCTCTGCTGCACGGACCGAGTGCGCGCACATATCTCAGTGTGGGCTGGGCCCGTGCTGCCTCTGGGCTCCTGGCCCCGAACTCACGCCTTTCCTGGGCTCCAATCATGTCCCTCGACTAGGCTTATATTCAATGGAATTTAGAAGAATGAGAGGGGATCGCATAGAAATATATAAAATTATGACGGGATTGGACAGGTTAGATGCAGGAAGAATGTTCCCGATGTTGGGGAAGTCCAGAACCAGGGGTCACAGTCTAAACTTAAAGGGCAAGCCATTTAGGACTGAGATGAGAAGAAACTTCTTCACTCAGTGAGTTGTGAGCAGGTGGAATTCTCTACCACAGAAAGTTGTTGGGGCCCGTTCGTTAGATATATTCAAAAGGGAGTTAGATGTGACCCTTACGGCTAAAAGGATCAAGGGGTATGGAGAGAAAGCAGGAATGGGGTACTGAAGTTGCATGATCAGCCATGATCATATTGAATGGTGGTGCAGGCTCGAAGGGCCGAATGGCCTACTCCTGCACCTATTTTCTGTGTTTCTATGTTTCTATGATCACTCTACAATCTCTCACCACTCCTTCGCCCTGACCTCGCCGCTCCTGCTGTAACTGCCCATGCTCCAATCACCGACCTGGACCTTGATGATGTCATTCTTCACTGCCATCACCCTCCTGCACCAGCTCGCGCTGCTCCCTCAAGCAGTACGCCTCCACGCTGCTCCCGGGGCCTCCACGCTGCTCCCGGGGCCACCGCATCACTCCTTTTATAGCCTCGACCTGCCACTGATGTTCTCACGCAGGTCGGACCTCCACGTCTGATGCTCATGTGCTGGATGACTGAACAATTATTACTAACGACCAACAATATCGGTGCGGACAGCTCATTGGGGGAAAGCCTGTCACTCTCTATCTGCGTGGCTTTATTTCACAATTGTAAATACCATATTAGGAAAACCTGTAAGGCATTCAGTGTGTCTTTGAAACCTACTGTGATTGACAGCCCTATTTAATTGTGAAATAATCATTTGATCTCCCTTTGTCTCAGTTCAAACTTCAAAGCAAGGAAAACTGTTGCCCGATATCAAGGTTTCTTCAGTGAATCTCCTTCACCAGACATCTAATGAGAAAAGAAAGATTTGCATTTATATAGCGCCTTTCATTACAAGCGGACATCTCAAAGCACTTTGCAGCCAATGAAGTGTAGTCACATTTGTAATGTGGGAAACGCGGCAGCCAATTTGCACACAAGCAAGCTTCCACAAACAGCAATGCGATAATGACCAGATAATCTGTTTTAGTGATGTTGATTGAGGGATAAAATTAGGCCCCAGGGCACCGGGGATAACTCCCCTGCTCTTCTTCGAAATATTGCCATGGGATCTTTTATGTCCACCTGAGAGAGCAGACGGGGCCTCAGTTTAACTTCTCATCTGAAAGATGGCCCCTCCGACAGTGCGGCCCTCCCTCAGCACTGCACTGGGAGTGTCAGCCTAGATTTTTGTGCTCAAGTCCCTGGAGTGGGATTTGACCCCACAACTTGCCGAGTACAGAGGAGAGAGCGCTGCCCACTGAGCCACGGCTGACAAATTGATTGACAATCATTATCTCAGGAGGATAAGGTTTAGCAGGGGAGCCGGTGACCTTCTGTGTCATGAAGATGTTGTAAGCAATCTGCAGTATCACCAGTTTCCCCACTCACAGATGCATCAAGGAGATGACAGATGCATTAATCAGGAGGGCATAAATCTTCATAACATTCGCTACTGAGCAGTTATGGTAGCATGGAATTGCTGCGTAATGAGTTCCATCACTGGCTTACCTTGAGCACAAGGAATGAATGATTGCAAACGTGCTTATAGTTGGGCTTTTGCCCACAACGCTGAGAATGACCTGAACAGTAAGGGGTTCTAGTCTCTCAACGTGCAACCAATCTATGGCCAGTAACATAAAATCATGCTCAGAGAAGGTTCACTCGGTTGATTCCGCAGATGAGGGGGATGACTTGTGCACATAGATTGAGTAGGTTGGGCCTCTAATCATTGGAGTTCAGAAGAATGAGAGGTAATCTTATCGAAACATATAAGATAATGAGGGGGCTTGACAAGGTGGATGCAGAGAGGATATTTCCACTCATAGGGGAAACTAAAACTAGGGGACATAGTTTTAGAATAAGGGGCCGCCCATTTAAAACAGAGATGAGGAAATATTTCTTCTCTCAGAGGGTTGTAAATCTGTGGAATTCTCTGCCCCAGAGAGCTGTGGAGGCTGGGTCATTGAATATATTTAAGGCGGAGATAGACAGATTTTTGAGCGATAAGGGAGTAAAGGGTTATGGAGAGCGGGCAGGGAAGTGGAGCTGAGTCCATGATCAGATCAGCCATGAGCTTATTTAATGGTGGAGCAGGCTCGAGGGGCCAAATGGCCGACTCCTGCTCCTATTTCTTATGTTCTTATGTTCTTATGTAGGTGAATGCCAAAGTTCCCAGTAATCCTTGATACATTTATTGCTGCGACGGGGGAATGTCCTATGAGGAGAGATTGAATAGACTAGGCCTATATTCCCTAGAGTTTAGAAGAATGAAAGGTGATCTCATTGAAACATATAAAATTCTTGCAGGGTTTGACAGGGTAGAAGCTGAGAGGATGTTTCCCCTGGGCTGGGGAGTCTAGAACCAGGGGTCACAGTCTCAGGATAAGGGGTCAGCCATTTAGAACTGAGATGAGGAGAAATTTCTTCACTCAGAGGGTGGTGAATCTTTGGAATTCTCTACCCCAGAGGGCTGTGGAGGCTCAGTCGTTCAGTGTATTCAAGACGGAGATCGTTGGAATTTTGGATATTCGGGGAATCAAGGGATATGGGAATCGGGTGGGAAAGTGTTGAGGTCAAAGATCAGCCATGATCTCACTGAATGGCGGAGCAGGCTCGAGGGACCAATTGGCCTCCTCCTGCTCCTAATTTTTACATACTTATAACACATCATTGACATCGCAATGAGCAGTCTCCTGCTCTCGTTCATATTTGTGGCGATATCGACAACTACTTTCCACCCACATATTAGCCCATGGTTGTTCAGATCGGACAATAGTCAACATTTGGCCGTTGGACATCCAAATCCCTCCCACTTCACTTTCTATTGGGGGAAGAATGCTAATGGTATCTGCAGTTGTAATTTCCACAGGTAGCCTCTGGCAGGACTTCAGTGGAATCCTTGGACAAATGGTTGTTTATACCATTTCTACTGGGTCTCTGCAAACTTCCACCGAAATTTGCACTGTCAACCATAGCTAAGTTGGTAGCATCCTCACCCCTGAGTCAGAAGCTTGTGGGTTCACATCCCACTCTAGAGACTTGAGCACAAAAATGCAGGCTGACACTCCCAGTACAGTGCTGAGGGAGCGCCGCACTGTTGAAAGTGTCGTCTTTTGGATGAGACATTAATCCATCTGCTCTCTCAGGTGGACGTAAACGATATTTCAAAGAAGAGCAGCGAAGTTATCCCCGGTGTCCTGGGGCCAAAATGTCATCATCATCTTCGGCAGTCCCTCGAAATCGAGGAAGACTTGCTTCCACTCTAAAAGTTCTCATGTGACTGTACAGTCCAATACGGGAATTACAGTCTCTGTCACAGGTTGGACAGTGGTTGAGGGAAAGGGATGGGTGGGGAGTCTGGTATGCCGCACACTCCTTCCGCCTCCTGCGCTTGTTTTCTGCATGCCCTCGGCGACGAGACTCGAGGTGCTCAACGCCCTCCCGGATGTTCTTCCTTCGCCTAGGGCGGTCTTTGGCCAGGGATCCTGCAAATCCCCTGGGAGGATAGGCGCACCAAAGTCAGTGTTCTCGATCAGGCCAACATCCCCAGCATCGAAGCACTGACCACACTCGACCAGCTCCGCTGGGCGGGCCACATCGTCCGCATGTCCGACACGAGACTCCTGAAGCAAACGCTCTACTCGGGACTCCTACAAGGCAAGTGAGCCCCAGGTGGGCCGAGGAATCATTTCAAGGACACCCTCAAAGCCTCCCTGATAAAGTGCAACGTCCCCACCGACACCTGGGAGCCCCTGGCCAAAGACCAAAATTTATCCCTCAAATAACATCACCAAAACAAATGATCTGATTGTGATCACATCGCTGTTTGTGGGAGCTTGCTGTGCGCAGTTTGGCTTCCACGTCTCCTGTATTATAAGAGTGACCACACTTCAAACAGTACGTCATTGGCTGCAAAGTACCTGGGGACATCCGGTGGTCATGTCAGGCGATATAGAAATGCAAGTCTTTCTTTCTTACAGCGGGAACTCGAGAAAGACCTGCAGAAGTTCTCTCGCTGTGGTTTGAGTGCTAGCTCAACGAAATCGTAATTGGTTGCAATCATGCCTCTGACTCAGAGAGCCATGGGTTTCTATCCCACTCCTGGGATTTGAGCACATGATTTGTCAGTGCTGTGCTGATAGAGTATTGCTGTGATAAAGTGCTGCCCTCTGGGTGAAACGTTGAAAGTGTGGCCCAGTCAGGCAAATGTTGAATATCCTGTGGTACCATTTCAAGAATAGAAGGTGTTCAAAAAAGAATTTAACGTGATGCAGAACCAGTTTATGCCCTGAGGGGCAAGAGATCGACTTGCACTGCCCCCACCCCCCACCCCCGAAAAAAGTCCTGGATGACAAAAGAGGTAAGGGAACAACACAACATTGACATAAAAGCATACAGAAATGCAAAAAATAGCTCAGAACCTGACGACTGGGAGAGATACAAGAGCAACAAAAGCTGACAAAACAGATGGTGAGAGCTATAAAAAGTGAATATGAAAAGAAACTTGGAAGTCATATCAAAATCAACACCATTTTTTTTTACAATTATATTAGGAAAGTGTTTGCTGATGATGCAAAGTTCAGTGGCATTGTAATCAGTGTGGACAGAAGCATAACGTTACAGAGATATTAATAGATTAAGTGAATATGCAAAACTGCGGTAAATGGCTTTCAATGCAGGCAAATGTGAGATCATCCACTTTGAACCTAAAAAGGATAGAGCACGGTGCTATCGAGATGGTGAAAAGCTAGAAAGAGTGGAGATCCAAAGAGACCTTGGGGTCCATGGACATAGATTGTTAAAATGTCATGAACAGGCACAGAAAATAATCAAAAAGACGAATGGAATGCTGGCCTTTATATTTCGAGGGATTATGTGTGTGTGTGTGTGTGTGCGTGTGTACTAGACCCATGCAACAGAGCTTGGTCTCCAATCGTCTTATTTCCCCTTGCCATTGGACCAAGACCTTGCTCTGTCAAGTTTGTGTGGTAGCTGGTTTGCAACGGCCATCCCACGTTAAAAGAATTCATGTGCAGGCATCTCCCACCCTCTAAAATGAAGTTTGGGACCTGGAATGTCAGGACCCCCGTGTCCAACCCCAGCAGAGACAAATCTGAACGTCGCACTGTTACCTTAGGGCTCATGTTAGCAAGTGGAAGCAAGTCATCCTCAACTCCGAGGGACTGCCTAAGAAGAAGAAGACACAGAAACATAGCAACATAGAGAATAGGTGCAGGAGTAGGCTATTCGGCCCTTCGAGCCTGCACCACCGTTCACGATGATCACGGCTGATCATGCAACCTCAGTACCCCATTCCTGCTTTCTCTCCATACCCCTTGATCCCTTTAGCCGTAAAGGCCCACATCTAATTTCCTTTTGAATATATCTAACGAACTGGCCTCAACAACTTTCTGTGGTAGAGCGTACCACAGGTTCACAATTCTCTGAGTGAAGAAGTTTCTCCTCGTCTCGGTCCTCGAAACTATTGCTGCCGCTGCTCGGTGCCACCGACAGTTTTTCTGCCTCGGCATGGTTTGTAAGATAGCGGTGCGGCTGCAATTTAAAGTGGAGTGTAACGTCCTGTCCCCTCAGTACAGATTCACACGAGGCATGTAGTGAAGTCAAGGTCACTCTGGACCTGCACCTTTATTTCACAGCTCTGGAATGCTGCACTTGCCTGAGACCTGCCCTTATATACCTGTCTCTTGCAAGTGCACCCCTGGTGGTAAGGTATGCTGGTGGTTACAGGTCATATCTTATTACAGTCATGTAGAGCATGTTAGGAGACAGTTATATATAATAATGTAAGATACATGACATGGAGGGTGCACTGCCGCGGCCGCCATCTTATTTTTTTTTTGTCGGCCCGACAATTATGGCCCCTGGGTTTGGCCGGCACCCCCTCTTGTGTGCCAGGCCTCTGCTCCGGCCAAAACCCTCCCTGGCGGCCCAGCGGACCGAAGTAAAATAATCGCAGAGTTCGAAGTGGCTGTCCCCTTTAAGTGAAGGGGAGAGGCTTGGTGACGCGACAATGTGGTGACATCATCAGCGCTACGCTGACGAGTGACAGCGGCGGACACAACACCCGCCCCCCCCCCCCCCCCCCGCCAACCTCCGTCCCACTTGTACCGCTCACCGCCCCACATCCGCCCCCATTATGACCGACTTCCGGGCCGCTGGGAATAAAAAGCCAAAGTGTGGAATTTCACTCAAGAGGCCACTGCATCCACTGTGCCGGTAATAACCGCTGAAACAGGGTTGGTGCGCCCGTTTGCAGTGGTGGGCAATTTCCTCCCCCTAAAGGTTAAATTATGAGGAAGGACGTGATTGCACTGGAGAGGGTACAGAGGAGATTTACGGGGATGTTGCCGTGAGTGGAGAATCTAAGCTATGAGGACAGATTGGATAGGCTGGATTTATTTTCATTGGAACAGAGGAGGTTCATTGAGGTGCATAAAATTATGAGGGGCCTAGATATACTGGATAGAAAAGGCCTATTTCCCTTAGCAGAGGGGTCAACAACCATGGGGCATAAAATTAAAGTAATTGGTCGAAGATTTAGTGGGGATTTGAGGGGAAACTTCTTCACCCAGAGGGTGATGGGGGTCTGGACCTCACTGCCGGAAAGCGTGGTAGAGACAGAAACCCTCACCACATTTAAAAAGTACTTGGATGTGCACCTGAAGTGCCGTAACCTGCCGGGCTATGGACCTAGAGCTGGAAAGTGGGATTAGGCTGGATAGCCTCTTGTCGGCCGGTGCGGACACGATGGGCCGAAATGGCCTCCTTCCGCGCTGTAAACTTCTATGATTCTATGATTACACAAACTAGGGTTGTATTCCCTGGAATTTAGAAGTTTTCAAGATCTTAAGAGGAATAGATATGGTAGATAGAGAGAAATTATTTTCGCTGGTTGGGGAGACTAGGCCTAGGGGCACAGTCCAACTATTAGAGCCAGGCCTTTCAGGACTGAAGTTGAGAAACACTTCTATACAGTTGGTCTCGGTCAATTGTTAATCTTATATCTGAGATTGACAGCTTTTTGTTAACCAAAGTTAGTAAGGGACATGGGGCAAAGGGTATATATGGAGTTAGATCACAGATCAGTCGTGACTGGTGGAACAGGCTCGAGGGGCTAAATGGCGTCCTCCTTTTCCTATGTTCCTAAGAAGAACCTGGAGTTCTCCTGGTGTCCTCAAAAACATTATTCCTTCGAATAAAAACAGATGAACTGGACATTCATCGCATTACTCTTTGGGCCCAAAATTGGTGGACACACCACTGCATACTGCCCACGGACCGACGACATACCTCCCAAAATTGCAAAATTGATCAAAAAATACTAACATACCGCCCATATACCGCTCAGCGGGAAATTCATCAGCGATATAGCGCCTGGCGGTTATGCATACCGACCGCCCAAAAGTCCGACATTGGTAGCAGACTGCCGACGTAGCATCGGAGCTGCACACCATCTGAAAATAGATGGTTTTATGCCGATGGTATGTCGGCAGTATGTAAACTACAATGCTCCTCCCTCCCCCCCAGCGATCTAGTCCTCACCCCAGAGATCTCATCATCATCATAGTCAGTCCTTCGGAACCAAGGAAGACTTGCTTCCACTACTAAAGTGAGTTTCATTAGTGGCTGAACAGTCCAACATGAGAACCACAGACCCTGTCACAAGTGGGACAAATATTCGTCGGGGGAAAGGCAGGGGGGGTGGGACTGGTTTGCCGCACGCTCCTTCCGCTGCCTGCGCCTGACCTCTTTACGCTGGCAGCGTTTGAGACTCAAAGAGCTCAACGCCCTCCCGGATGCACTTTCTCCACCTAGGGCGGTCTTTGGCCAGGGTCTCTCAGGTGTCAGTGGTGATGTCGCACTTCACCAAGGAGGTTTTGAGGGTGATCTAATCCCCCGGAGATCTAATCCTCCCCCCCCCCACCCCAGAGATCTATCCCGCCCCCCCGAGAAAAACGCGAACATAAATAAATAAATAACAATATAAGTATTATAAATAAATCAAAAACACTGCACAAAAACAGTTAAAAATCGAAACGTACCTGGAGACAGTTACCTGCGATCTGACGTCGGCAGCCTCTGGCCTCCGAACTGCTCTTCTCCGGCAGTAGGGACGGCAGTCGATGGAAGAGCGCGCGTGTACAAAACCCGGGACCCGAAGAGTCCCGAGTCCCAGACAACGTACTCTGCACCACCGGAGCACACCGTCTGTCGCCCTCCACTGACGCACCACTCAGGACTGCCCGGACCAATGTTGCCAGCACTCCGTCCCAGCGGTACCCGGCAATATGTAACGGCACAGCACTGGTATACCGTCGAGAAATGGGCGGATGACCAATTTCGGCCCCAAGGTGGGATCTTGTTGTATGCAGATTGGCTGCGAAGTTTTATCTGAACAGCAGCAATGTTTGCATTGCAAAAGAAACGCCTGCGGGGCAGTTTGAGATGCTTTTCAATAATCAGCTACTACTTAAATGCAACTGTTTCTTTATAACATACCATTCTAAATTACATTCCAAACAATTACAAAGTAATTGTTAATGCTCTATTGCTTTCCAGGGACATAAATTCATTTTATTGGGATCACAGCCCATGCCAACACTGATTGTGATTATCACTGTCTTTTCATGATTATGGTAAACCAGTAGAACATTTGCTCTTTGTATTTACATAGAGATGGAATTGGATAAATGCTTGAAGGTGACAATAAACTACAGGGCTATGGGGAAAGAGCAAAGGGGGTAGCATGGGCATGATGGGAAAAATGGCCTCCTACTGTAGCATTCCATGGTGATGCTGGATGAATTTTTTGTCCTTCAAAGAAGCAAACCCCATGGTAATTAGGATGTTGCTATGGATTGTAGGTACCGAGAGCACTGTGTGAAGAGAGTACTATGCATTTTGGTAGAAAGAATGAGGAGAGAAAATATAAACTAAAGGGTACAATCCTAAAAGGGGTGCATGAACAGAAAGACCTGGGTGTATATGGGCACAAATCGTTGAAGGTGGCGGGGCAGGTTGCGAAAGCGGTCAAAAAAGCTCACGGTATCCTGGGCTTTATGAACAGAGGTATAGAGTACAAGTTATGATGAACCTGTATAAAACACAGGTTTATTGTGTCCAATTCTGGGCACCGCACTTTAGGAAGGATGTGAAGGCCCTAGAGAGGGCGCAGAAAAGATTTACGAGAATGGTTCCAGGGATGAGGGACTTCAGTTATGTGGATAGACTGGAGAAGCTGGGGTTTTTCTCCTTGGAGCAGAGAAGGTTGAGAGAAGATTTGATAGAGGGGTTCAAAATCATGAGGGGTCTGGACAGAGTAGATGGAGAGAAATGAAGTGGGGCCTCCCAGAGTTTATAATCACTGACAATGGATCACAGTTTGTGTCCGACCAGTTCGTGGATTGCCTCACTCATCATGCTATCGAGCATCGCCTTACTGCTCGGTACAATCCACAAAGCAACGGAGGTGTTGAGCGCTTTAACCGCGTCATCAAAGAGGGTTTGAAAGACAACCTCGCAGCAGGCCAAACATTCGATGAAGCAGTTCAAGCCATTCTCCGCACATACCGTTGGACAAAGCACTCGCTAACGGGGAAGACACCCGCTGAGCTCATGATTGAGCGGAATCTTCACTGGCTGCTGGACATTCCCAAAACCCCCGGCCAAACCTAGCGCGGAGGTAACCACACTCGCATCCCAGATTTCGGAACGCCAACGAAAAGCCAAGTCGTACACTGACACAAAACGACGCGCTCAAAAGCCCCAACTGAAGAACAAAGATTGGGCCAGAGTTAAGCGCCCAAACCGGAGTCATAAGCTCGCATTTTCACTTTCGCCTCCAAAACAGATCGGGCGAAAGTTCAGCCCTCACACCGACGAGCTCAATGATGGAACTCGATGGAACGCTGGCAGACTGATCCCAACTCACAGGCCAACAGACCAGCAGGGTGGAATAGAGGCACCGTACTGTTCCCCAACCGAAAACCTCGATCAAGCACCGCAAGCTCCACGCCGGGCTCAACCCCCGCCCACACCTCACTTTTTCCACCATTGACATAAATCACATGTTCAACATGTCCAGCAACACAGAATACAAAGGCAAAGCAGGAGCGTGGTCCCCAGCCCCCATACATTGCAACAAATTGCATACACCCAGATGGAGATATAACACAGCCATCACCTGTGGACATGCACCTCACTTTCCTTCCCCCCTCCCCTTCTTCTCCCCATCTCTACCCCTTCCCCTCCTCGCTCCACGGTGCCTGGCCGAGGAGCTACTCAGGTGGTGCCTCATTGGGGGGATGAAGGCAGATGCGGTGATTGCACGGGTACGGGAGTGGGGGGTGCCGAGGGGGCAACATTGTCTGATGCAGAAGCAGGATCTTGGTCCTTGCTCTCATCTGTCATTCGCAGTGGTGGTGCGGAACCTAGGGGTGGATTGCCATGCTCGGGGACCACTGAGAGGCCTGTGGCAGCAGTGTTCCTGGCTATCGCATCCAGGGACTCTGCCATCCGTGGAATGTACTTGGTCATGGTGCCGGAGTTGGTGGCCAGCTGTTGGGATATGCCCCCCAATGCTTCGATGAGCTGGTCACCAATGTCTACAGTCCTCCTGGACAACTGTACCATCTCTCCGCTGTCATGTGGCGCTCGTGGGACAGACCTGCCGCGTCCACGGGACCTCCGCGGGGTCGGCGCCATCCTGGGGACAAATGGGGTGCCCTGTGGAGAGGTGCTTGGGGCCGGTACCTCCAGAGTGGAGGTGGGAATGGCCAGAGGACCACTAGATGGCCTTGGGGTGGAATGGCTTCTGGAGCATGGCAATGCAGGTTCCTCAAAGTCAGCGCTCTCATCCGTGGAGAACAGACCCAGCGGATTGACGGGCGAGAATCGGAGCTCCTCAATATCAGATGTAATAGGATCATCCGTCGACTCCTGCCCCATGACCTCACTTTCTGGCCTCTGTGGCCTTGCCTGGGGCCGCGCTGCTGGCTGAGCTGCAAAGCATAAGTGAGGTTATTAGAGGAGAAGTGGGTGCTAGGATGACAAGGTGAGTCCAGCGCTACACTCAGCACATGCACAACAAAAGCACCACCGTTCTCAAAATCATCGCAGACATCACATTTCGTGACCATCAACACATTGTGCATTGCAATGATTTTCATTAGGCCATCATTATTTCTATGACAATTTTAGAAATCATCTATCATATATGATTGGTCGGATATGAGTGGGTGTGGCATCTATTGACTTTATGTCACGCAATGATGTAAGCTTTACCCACTTCAGGATCTACAGATTCGTCTGTGGCTGTCCGGGGGGTGCTTCCCCGCGAGTGCGAGCACCCGCTCCTCCATGTCAGTGATGTCGCTGGGGACTGGTGGCCCCCCCCCACACGTTTGCCTCTGCATGGACCTCATCATCGATAGCTTCTTCTGTAAAAGGTGACAGGACGACATGGCATGAGATCATTGCGTGATATCATTGCTAGGTACTGTCACAGAGACTGTTACAACACATAACCGACAGATGTAATCATGATTATTATGATAATTATCAATCTTTACCTAAAGGCGTACACCGTGACTGCAGGCTTTGAGTAAAACATTCCCGGTAAAAGTGAAAGACCTCACATCTGCTGATCGCCACTCATGACTGTTACAAATCAAATTATATAAATACATAAGTAGATGTAAATCAATGTAATACTTACTCGTGCGGATTCCACAAGATCCTTCCATCGTTTGCGGCATTGGTTGCCCTCACGAACCTCGTTGGTCGCTGACGAGAGCACCTCTGCTATCTCGGTCCATATCTTCTGGTATGCCTTTAGGGTGGGCTTCCCACACCCTCCCTGTGGCAAGTCACCCCAGCATAACTCGACCTCCTGCAGAAGGGAGGCATTTGCCTCGTCCGAGAACCTCCTGGTTCTTTTGTGCCCTCCAATATGCTCCTCTCCAAGCTCATTGTCCACTCCACAGCGTGCTGTGATGCCTCCCCCACTCTCTCCATTATAGGCCAAATTCAGTCCAATATGTGGCTGGTAACAGCTAATTTTTGTTTGCCTACTTGCTGTGAAGCTCTAAAGTCTCCCTCCTTCCTCCCAAAGCAGCCACACCAAACCCAGACACGCCTTCAGTCCCTCTGAGCTCCCTCTCCCTCTGTCTCCTCTTCTGCGCATGTCATGATGACCTTTGACCTCCAGAATCGCGGGAATCGAGCGTTGCCATGCCGTTGCTAAGGACGGCCACATTTTACGGCAGAAGGCCAAAAAAAATTTACGCTACCGCCCATTTGCTATCACTCGCGGTAACGCCCATTTTCAAAAGTGGAAACTAGGTGCTTTGAGAATGGGCGAGAAGCCGGCGATCTGAAAACCCTTTTTTACCGCCCATGTCGGAAATATCGCCCAAAAACCACAAAAGTGCAGGTTCGAGCCTATAGTCTGTTCATAGACTGTTTTTCAAAAGGGGGTAAATATGTTGTGTTCATACTCTATTTGTTAATGGGCACTAGATGGGCATTAGGAACCTGTGGCAGCTTTTCACAGGTTGATGCTGGTTTGGAACACGTTTGTGGGGTGTTGTTATAAAGGACGGAGTTAAGTTACTTTACTCCTGGTTCAGTTAGCCAGTTTATTTACGGACACAACATAATTAAAGGGTGACATGAGAATAAAACTTTTTTCCGCAGCGAGTGGTTAGGATCTGGAATGCGCTGCCTGAGAGGGTGGTGGAGGCAGACTCAAGCGTGGCTTTGAAAAAGGGAGTTGGATAAGTACCTGAAAGAAAAACATTTGGAGGACGACATAGACACAGAAATTTACAGCGCAGAAGTTGGACATTTTGGCACATCGTGTCCACACCGGACGGCAAATAGCCGCACGGCCCTTGGTCAGCAGCCCTGAACATAAGAACATAAGAAATAGGAGCAGGAGAAGGCCATATGACCCCTCGAGCCTGCTCCGCCATTCAATAAGATCATGGCTGATCGGATCATGGACTCAGCTCCACTTCCCCGCCCGCTCCCCATAACCCCTTATCCCCTTATCATTTAAGAAACTGTATTTCTGTCTTAAATATATTCAATGTCCCAGCTTCCACAGCTCTCTGAGGAAGCAAATTGCACAGATTTACAATCCTCTGAGAGAAGAAATTTCTCCTCATCTCTGTTTTAAATGGGTGGCCCCTTATTCTAAGATTATGCCCTCCAGTTCTAGTCTCCCCCATCAGTGGAAACATCCTCTCTGCATCCACCTTTTCAAGCCCCCTCATAATCTTATACGTTTCGATAAGATCACCTCTCATTCTTCTGTATTCCAATGAATAGAGGCCCACCCTACTCAACCTTTCCTCGTAAGTCAACCCCCTCATCTCTGGAATCAACCGAGTGAACCTTCTCTGAACTGCCTCCAAAGCAAGTATATCCTTTTGCAAATATGGAAACCAAAACTGCACGCAGTATTCCAGGTGTGGCCTCACCAATACCAAGACTTCCCTGCTTTTATGCTCCATCCCCTTTGCAATAAAAGCCAAGATTCCATTGGCCTTCCTGATCACTTGCTGCACATGCATACTATCCTTTGTGTTTCATGCACAAGTACCCCCAGGTCCCGCTGTACTGCAGCACTTTGCAATCTTTCTCCATTTAAATAGTAACTTGCTATTTGATTCTTTCTGCCAAAGTGCATGACCTCACACTTTCCAACATTATACTCCATCTGCCAAATTTTTGCTCACTCACTTAGCCTGTCCATGTCCTTTTGCAGATTTTGTGTGCCCTCCTCACACATTGCTTTTCCTCCCACCTTTGTATCGGCGGCAAACTTGGCTACGTTACACCCAGTCCCTTCCTCCAAGTCGTTAATATAGATTGTAAATAGTTGGGGTCCCAGCACTGATCCCCTGGCACCCCACTTGTTACTGGTTGTCAACCCGAGAATGAACCATTTATCCCTACTCTCGGTTTTCTGTTCATTAGCCAATCCGCTATCCATGCTAATGTATTACCCCCAACCCCGTGAACTTTTATCTTGTGCAGTATCCTTTTATGTGGCACCTTGTCAAATACACCACATCCACTGGCTCCCCTTTATCCAACCTGTTCGTGAAGGTTACATATAAACCCATGAACAATGAACAATGGCGGAAAGGCAAAAAGCACCCAGCCCAACCAGTCCACCCCACACAACTTCAACAACCCTTACATTGCAACATTATACACTCCATCCCAACCAGAGCCATATGATATCCTGGAAGAGGCAAAAACCAGATAAAAACCCAGGCCAATTGGGGAAAAATAAATATGGGAAAATTCCTCTCCGACTCATCTAGGTGATCAAAACTAGTCCAGGAGATCACTATGGCCCGTAGTCGATTCCCTGCAGTACTTACCATTGGGGAAAGGGCGGGGGAGTGGGGCTAGCTGAGCTGCTCTTTGCAGAAAACCGGCACGGGTTCGACGGGCCGAATGGC